>NC_047662.1:37238679-37446179 GCF_011762505.2 Arvicanthis niloticus | reverse complement strand
TTGCTATTCCACAGGACTCAGATTTGGTTCTCAGCACCCACTTGTTGGCTCACAACCATCTATAACTCCATTTTTAGGGATCTGACACTCTCTTCTGACCTCCACAGGAACCAGGCACACACATACATGAAAACATTCAAGCCACAAACAAGTATAAAATAAACAAAACTGTAGATTCTTAAAGGGAAACTAACTATTCTATAAGATATCTCTTTCAGTGTGTGTGTGTGTGTGTGTGTGTGTGTGTGTGTGTGTGTGTGTATTCCTCCTAACCAGGCAGGCTTAGGCAGTATTAGAAAGGTAGTTGAAAGGCTCAGATGCTGAAGACAACACTTACACAACTCATCCAACACGGTGATGTCGAGCTGGAGTCCACATAGAGCCTTCACCCCTACTTTACAGAATCATGGGTACATGAAAACACTCTGTACTCTATCAAAGGAGAAATGTAAACACCAAGCCAAACACAAACTCTTTATCTACAGGAATGTAATACCTGTAAGTAAATATCTGCTAGTGTATCGGTGGCACGAAGCTTATAAGAGTGACCCACCAGTAACTGATTTGGCCGATGACCCACTCCACAAGATGGGACCCATATTTGACATTGCTTGGGTGACCAAACACCTGAGACTAGATAGCCCAAAGACCTAGGGCTAAAAAAACAAATAATATTGATCTAAAAAAAAGTAAATAAAGAAAATATTCAATAAAAAGGGAAAGAAAAAGATACATTAATAAAATTACTCCTGATTATATTCTGCTGTACTCATAGATCAGTGCCTTGTTCAGCCATCACCAGAGAAGTTTCCTCCTGCAGCAGATGGGGACAAATACAGAGACCCACAGTCAGACATTCTGTAGGGGCTGAGAGACCTTGGAACACTCACCCTTACATGGGATGTCTGCATCAGATCCCTCCCCTCAGAACTCGGGGAACTGTAGAAGAGGAGGCAGAAAGTGTAAGAGCCAGAGGAGACAGGGGACGGAGGACTCTAAGAAAACAAAGCCCACTAAATCAACATGAGCAAAGTTCCCAGGAACTCACAGAGACTGAAGCAGCATTCGCAGGGCCTGCACAGGTTGGCACCCGATCCTGTGCCTGTATTACGGCTTCCAGTAGAGTGTTTCTATGGGATTCCTGAATGTGTGAACAAGTGGGTCTCTGAGTCTTCTCTCTTCTCTTGTTCTTTTTTCTTCTGTTGGTTTGTCTTGTCCACATTCCATGTGGTAATTTTTGTTCTATCTTACCATATTTTATTTTTGTTGTATTTTTTAAGCGAATGAATGAATAAATGTAAACCTAGCCACTGGGGTAAAGGTTAACAACTGAACTATCACTCTTACAGCCTGGGAGAGGGAAAAACAGTTTTCTCCAATAAAGTGACAGTGGGTGCATCCACCACTCCAGGTCAGACTTCATGTTCAGGGGTAGCTGACTAACATAAAATGGACTCCACACTTTTGTGTGTATGTGTGTGCTTTTATTTGATTACAGTTTGTTGTTTTGAGTTTTGTGGGGAAGGGTGTTGTTTTATCTTGTTTTCTTGGTTTGGGGAAGTTTGAGTTTTTATTTATTATTTGAGAAAGAAGTTAATGTTGAGTGGGTAGGGAGAAGGGGGAGGGGACCTGAAAGGACTTGGCGTCGGTGAAGACTAAGATCAAAATACATTTACATTTTAAAATGGCTTAAAATAATAAAACTGTAAGGCCCCCACGAATGGAGGACCTCACCCAAGCCTCGGGAATTTTCGTCCACCCATTAACTGCAAGACAGCAAACTTGATGTAATCAGCAAGAGGCATATTTTAATCAGTATACTGAGATCAAGACCTGTAGCCCACACAGCGGCAATGGGGTCTGACCCTGGGGCTTTGGAGACAGAGAGAATTTAAAGCCCAAAACCACAACTCAGGGGGGAACTACAACCTGGGGGGGGGGGGGGAGAGTAAGGGAGGGCTATTGGAGAGCACCTGTGGAAAGTCCCAGCCCATTGTTCAGTTTGTGACAGGGTACAAGGAACATGCTATTCTCTAAGAGCCTATACGTAATCAGCCAAGTCTATCTTGTGGTCAGCCAAGTTCCTGGCATCCAGGGTGCACAGGCATGCTAACTTGAACTCCCAGCTCAAACCCTATTCAATCTATCTTATGGTCAGTTTTTAGTTCCTGGTACCCATAGCGCTTTGTCACACTGTCCTGAACTCCCAGCTCTGAACTCCTATTTTATTTATTTTGTCTTGTGGATAGCTAGTTTCCTAGGACCCAGAGTGCAGAACAAACTGATCTGCACTCTTGGCTCCATCTGTGGAAGGTTTAAAATTTTTTTAACTCTTTCAAAACCATAATAAAGAAAAATTAAAAAAAAAGTTTTGCTGTAACAGATGAAGAACTAGAACCTCAAAACTTTCCTATGCTCTCCTATTATTAATTAGGACTCAGAATTAATGTTATAAATTTATAATTTCCAAACATCATAAATTAAGATACTTTCTATGCAAATCTTCTGCAGAACCTTGTAAGGACTCTATAATCCTTTCTCTTGTATCACTCAGAGAATCCGGGTGTACTTTTCTGCCAGGTCAGTGTGAAGAAATTCTTTTAGACCTCTGATTGCTATGGTTTATTCTAACTCATAACAGAGATAAGACTTTGAGTGTGTCATGGTAGATACACATTCTTATCTACACATGAAACTGCTTTTTAGCACATTCTAAACAAGTATCTCAAGATATCTTAATATTCCCAGAGAAATGTTTACATGCTTTATCAGAGTACAGAGGAAAAGCACGGGAGAGGTTAGAGAACCTGTTCAGCCCTTTACAAGCAGGAGACACATGGTACCTGAACACCAAAGGAATTTACAGCTGTTCTCATTCCCTCCTCTGGGCAACTAACCCATGTGGGCATAATGTTTTTGTGCACAGTGTAAAATTTATCCTTGTGTGTTGGGGGCCGACTTTTAGCAGAAAGCGGCTATCAACTTTGCAGCCATCTTGAGCCATATACCCTGACATGAGACTTGGATTACAATAGCCTACAACAGCTGAGCACACTCCGATAATCTTGGTTTAGATACCTTGAGATTAAAGGTGCATGAGATTAAAGGTGCATGAGATTAAAGGTGTGTGAGATTAAAGGTGTGTGACTTAAGAGTATGACTTAGAAGTATAGAGATCAGAGTTAGAGACAAGACCTAAGGGCATGATTAAAGGTGTAACTTAGAGGCGTGGCTTAGAAGTAAGACATATAAAAGGTAGAGACAGAACAGATCAGAATCAGACTATAGAGAGAGAATCAGACATATCAGATATTAGGTAGAGTCTGCCCTCACCCTCGCTCTTGCTGAACCCCGACCCCCAGACCAGAGCGGCAGCTTGGGCTGGGATACAGTGGCCACCCAAACGTGGGTCGGCCCGGGCCTCAACATTTTGCCTGGGCTGCGACGTATTTTGGCCGCCCCAACGTGGGGCTAGTGTTGACCCCCAACATTATTTTGGTGCCCAACGTGGGGCTACTGTGGACCCCAACACTTGTGTATTCAAATGCTGATTTTTCTGCCCTCGTATCTTGTTTCAATTTGGACAGGCATTGTAATGCTTATGTCTAGAATCTCCTGTCTCAAAATTTGTATAAACAATTCTTATCATTTATTCTTTTCCTGTCAATAAATGATGATCACCCAATGGCTGGGCAGAAGGGGGCGGGGCTTCTACCAGCCAGGGAGAGGAGAAAAAGAGAATGGGATTCAGACTGATGGCTGGGAGAAAGAGATCGCGGGAACAAACCTCTAAAGCAGAGAGAACTAGAACAATATTAAACTGCAGGTAACATGGGGATAAGCTGGGAGGTGGTCAGATTAGCTTAGATTATTACACCAATAACTGCCCAGATATTGAGATGCAGCTTGAAATAAATCTTAGTTTCTCTGTATGGTTATTGGGGACGAGCAAAGGTAAAAAAATACAGCTGCAGGAGTAATTCATTTGTTTGCATTTATATTTAAAAAAACTCATCGTACAAACAAATTAGCCTTTTTAGATATACCACAGTCTTCTGGGAATATTTTTTTCTTTTTCTTTTTCTTTTTTTTTTAATTTATTTATTTTATGTATATGATTACACTGTTGCTGTCTTCAGACACACCAGAAGAGAGCATCGGATCTCACTATAGATGGTTGTGAGCCACCATGTGGTTGCTGGGAGTTGAACTCAGGACCTCTAGAATAGCAGCCAGTGCTCTTAACCACTGAGCCATCTCTCCAGCACCCCTGGGAGTATTTTTTTCAGAGTCAGCATCCATACACTATGGTCCAGAAGGGAGCAAGGCGCAAGGCTGCATCTCAAATGGCAGCTCAACTGGGTAAGAGTATCTGCTATGTTATTGGGTTTGGTGGCAGACATATAATTAAATATATATATATATATATATATATATATATATATGTGTGTGTGTGTGTGTGTGTGTGTGTGTGTGTGTGTGTGTGTTGGCTTTTTTTATCTTTGAGTTGAAAAGTAGTCCAGAAAAGTTTACTTATTTATTTTTATTTTATTTTTATAAAGCATGATTTTCTTTTTAAAACCATTTCTCATCCTTTTTCTCTTTCTGAAATAGCATTCTCTTTACATGCCTAATTTTTAAAATAAATTTTTCTAAGAAATATTTTTATTTATATGAAATGAGGCTTTCATGATAAAATTCCCAGTTTTGTACCTCTGCCTCTGGTGAGGTTCTTTTGGTTATGTATTTGGTCAATTCTGGTAACTCCATCATAAACATTATTGCTATTAGAAGTTAATTAATCATTTTCATACAATTTGTTTAAAAATAGTCAATCCACACAGATGCAGAAACTGGAATGTTGTAGTCCAAGCTGAGAAATGCCTGGTACCACTAAAAGCTGAGGCAGGCGCTTGGAGCATATTGTCTCCTCCAGAAGCCAACCTGATGATAACTTGATTTCAGACTCTGGCCTCCAGAACTTCAAAGCAGTAAGTGTTGAGAAGTGCCTGGAGCCTCCTGACCCGGAGGGTAGTGGTGGGGGCACAGAGTAGGACTCTGGATGATGGCTTTAGAGTCTGAGGGTCTCAGGGGTTTCTAGCTCTCTGACCTGTACTGAAATGCTGATGGCAACTTCTAAGAAGTCCTAAAAACTTTCTTGTTCTCTCTGAGGGTAAGCGACTACTAACTTAGGTGATTAACACCTGTAGCCTAACAGTGGAGGATTAAGCAATGCAGCCTTGTTCTATCTCAGCAGGAACCGCTGGGCTCTAACTTTCTGAAGTCGCAGGAAGGAAAAAAAGAACACTCAGAGATGTGGTTATGGTGTTTATTACTAAGTTGTTAAACGTTTCCTATGAAAGTTATCTAAGGAAAAAAGCAGAAAGATCCTAAGCTGGAAAAGCGAAAAATTCTATTCTATCTGAGGAAAGGGAAAAAATTCTATTCTATCTACCTCTCATCTCTTTGTCCTCAGTACTTATACATCATTCAGAGTACATGATCACATGTTACAAAGTTCATCACAAGTTCACACACAAAAAATCAAATCATAAATTGAAATAGAAGTTTACAACAGAGAATGTTTACGTGCATATCCATTAGGAGTAATTATCTGCCTAACATCACAGCTCCACAGGTTCACTGAAGGTTTAAAACAATAACAAAGCTATTAGTGAAGTTTTGTATAGATAATCCCAGGCAATATTTTATCTTCTGCCCTAGTACCTATAATAGATTATTAGTTCCCTTTTTATGACCTTTGGTTAATTGTTTTACAACCTCTTGGAATGTGCTCTGAGTAGAAGAAAGTCTGGTTACTATTTAAGAGCAATTAACTGGTGACACTTGGGAGACTGGCAGAATTCTCATCGCAGTTTTGACTATCAGAAAGGGACATACTAGCAGTCCTACTATAAAAGAGCTTAATAATCATTGATATAATTTTAGAAATTCTTATTATCCTATAAGAATTAAGACTTAAGAAGTCATCATTTGTCTATATAGCATCACTACAAGACAGTACATCTTCATGGATCTGCAGAGATCTGCTCCAAAAGGCTGTGCTATTGCTTAGTGATTGTTATATCTGTTTAATAATAACAGGAAAAGCATATTAATAGCATAAATCTTTCCTAAAATAAATCCCTTACAGTCTAATCTTGTCACAGATTATATAATAATGCAAGGCAGGCCATTTCAGGAAGATCACCTGCTAGTTATTAGCTTGTCTCATTATGGCTCCTGACAGAGAAGTGGGAGGGATATGAGGATGGAGATAGGAAGAGAAAAGGAGAGGAGAGGAGAGGAGAGGAGAGGAGAGGAGAGGAGAGGAGGCCAAAATCTTTGAAGATCCCAAGTCAATAGGACCAGGAGTTGTCATGGTCAGATCTCAGAGGCTAGGAAGGGTTAGCACCACTAACACCAGCTTGGTAAAGTTTCTTACCAAACTTTGCATCTTAGAGGGCTTGTGTACAAGAGGACTGAACACAAATTTAAAAACCAACATTAATTAGTATCTGTAGACAGAAGACCAACACAGAAGCCTTCTAAATAGGAAGTAAAGGGATTTGCTGCATAAGCCTAGTGACCTGAGTTCTATCCTCAGAACCCAGGTAAGGGTGGAAAGAAAGAACCAACTCCATAAAACTATCCTCCGACCTTCACATGTACCCTTGTCACATGAGTGCACATGTGTACGTGTGCACACACACCACCACCACCAATAAACTCAGCTTCTACTTTTTATATTGTGTGTGTGTGTGTGTGTGTGTGTGTGTGTGTGTGTGTGTGTGTGTGTGTGTGAAGGTGCCCATGGATGCCAGAAAAGAGCATCAGATCCCCTGGACCTAGAGTCAGACAGTTTTGAGTGTTCCAAAGTGGGTGCTGGGAGCCAAAGTCAGGTCCTCTGGAAGAGCAGCACACACCCTTGACCACTGTACTAGCTCTCCAGTCCTCAGCCTCTACTTTTGAGTCTTTGGTTCAATAGGATAACAGCTGCAATAGGGACACAACAATAAGGGCACAGCAAATTACATAATGCATTTGTACTTTATTCCGTAAGAAGGAATCTATGTGTACACTCTGCTAATGATTCGTTTGCTCTGCCTTAACCTTTTGTCTAGATGGCATCCAAATGACTGACTCAAAAGGAATTCAAGAGTCAATGGCCTTAGTATATGTGAACCTTCCTTTGCTCCAGGGAGATGATGAGAAAAACATCAATACCACAGAATCTCAGTGACAAGACTGACCACCTGACCACAGAGGTAACCAAACCGTGGCATGATTGATCGTTACTGTTTCTCCTCTCTATAAAGACTGCTGGCTAGAGATGAGATGGGAGATAGATCTGTGAGACACTAACCCATTACCTTCTCAGATTCTTGACGCTCTGGATAAGATATTGCTTAAAGATTCCATTTCTGGTTTGTACATGTGATGGGCCGAATGGGCTATCACTTATAGGCCTACAGCACTGACAGTCATAAGTTTAGACTTCTTACAAGTTCAAGGAATAGAACACGTAATCACAGACAGACTCATTTCCTGATATACAAGCACATATATAATAACAAAATATTTATTTTGTCAAGGGAAAATTACATAGATCACAGTTTTTAAAAGCGGGGCTGCATAAATGGCAGGTTTTCAGCTGAGTGATATGGATTAAAAAATAGAAATGTCAAAAGGATTTCAACAGTCATTTTAGATGCTAACAGACAAGATACAATAAGTAAAACAGCATTTGTTGACCATTTTACATGTATTGATTACATGTCTTTAACTGTAAGCTTTTGATAATACACAAAATTCAGGCAGAAAACTACACACATTCCTAGTCATGAATACATAGGGTATTGATTTTACTAAAATCACTTTAAATGCCTTCTTATAAAGTTGTCATTTAAAAGACTAAATAAATGTAATAGAACTTTGACATTGCTGAGATAGAGTCATAAGTAGTCAAAATCCCAGAAAAACACCTGAAAACATAAGCAATTATCTTAATACGATATAAAATCTAGATAATTTTAAATGTACATAAGCACCAAAGTAGATATTAAAATATCCAATTTCATCATTTATAACAAGGTATATTTTCCATTAGAAATAAATTATTGTCCAGTGAAATTTTTATTTTTCCACTAGCATAATTATATCATCTCAACATATATATATATAATTTTAAATAGAGCAAAGCCCAGAAATCATGTAACTATCTCTACACACAGGCTAAATCAAATTAATCTTTATTTTTGTATTTTAAGATAGCCTAATAGAAAATTTCAGTATTTAACAAAAGTGTATTTTAATAATATAATTCTTTTATAATGTAAGATATTAGTTATCTCTCTTGTAAATTCAATAAAAAGGTTTTTTTTTTATCCACCTCATTTTCTACCTATAGCCATAGGCACACTTCCCCCTTTCTTCCTGTTTTTTCATGGGCCCCTTTTCCTACTGATATGTAAGAACTGAAGGAAAATCGAAAGGAGATTTGGATGATATCTTTTGGTATGTCCAGTTACAACTGGTGGTGAGACATACGATCTCTACTCTTCTTGAGTTGACACCATGGGGTTTTTCACCCTTGTTTTGCTATTTCAGACTTACATATCTTAGACAACTTCTTCTTCATGTGTACTTATGTCTCTTGCTAGACCCACACTAACCTAACTCTATGTTTTTAATCCAAAAGGAATAGTTACATTTGTTTAATGTTTTCTGAGTATCTCTACTGCCATGTGATAAGATCAATGTGTTTCCTAGATTCAATTAAGGAGGTATATCAGACCTCTGTGGTGGGTCCTTTGGCTTTGAGTTACTATTTTACAAGCTCTATCTACTGGGTTCTAAAGGAGACTTAGATTTTCCCCAGCTATGTGCTTCCTGCATTAATCCTACACCCCTAAGGGATCTAACACTTTGAGGTGGCTAGACTGGAGATGCTCACAGACATTCAAGGTAGCACAGGACCAAGTTGCAGGGAAGCACAGATTCCTATCAGGACCTGGACAGCAAAATTCTGGATGCTGAACAAGCTGTAACCAATGGGAAGATGACAATAACATGGAGGAACTGGGAAGGAGAGGCCTTTATGATATTTTGCCCCAGCTGAGTACGGTATGAACTGAAATCTGCTTGATTTCAGTTCACACGGAACCTCTGTGAGCCTCTGTGTTGGCAGACATTCAAGTCCCTTAGAAAACAACTTCTTAGAATTAATTCTCAGCTAATTCTGAGACTGGAGAGATGACTCAGCATTCAAAAGCACTTAATGCTCTTACAGAAGACTCAGGCTGGGTTCCCAAATTCATGTAGCAGTATACACCTGCCTGTAACTACAAATCTAGGGGATCTGCCATCCTCTTCTGACCTCTACAGGCTCCTTCATGCATGTGACACACATCCATGCAGTCAACACACACACACACACACACACACACACACACACATCTAATTAATTAATAATAAACAATTAAAAAACAATTTGTTAGCCAGATGGTGGTGCGTGCCTTTAATCCTAGCACTCGGGATGCAGAGGCAGGTGGATCTCTGAGTTCAAGGCCAGCCTGATCTACATAGTGAGTATAGTGAGTTCCACAACAGCCACACAGAGAAACCCTACCTACACAGAGAAACCCTGCCTTGAAAAACTAAAACAAAAAATAAATAAATAACTTGCCATAAAATATTTTTCAAATAGTTAATCCTGGTTTAATACTTCAACAGCCTATTGTGCTTCCACACAGGAAAGCAGGTGCCAAGGGCCCACATGTTTTAAAGCTCCAAGACCCTCCATTCTATCAGAGGCACAAAGATCTAAACATGCCACACCACTCTATTTGTTTTCCTTTTTTTTCTCCAAAACTTAATCAGAGGTCTCTCTGGCAGAGGTGAAAGAGACAAGAGGAAATCCTGTGCTCAGATGGGGGGAGGTTAAAGCCAGCACTATTCACCTTTTACCACATGGCCATCTGCCACAGGCATAGAGAACAACAATCTTAAAAAGAAAGGCATTATACCCATGCTCCAGATCTAGTCCTTATCCTCCAAGAAAGAGTTCCCTGGGGAGGAAGAAAGTGGAGACCTTTTGCATTTCTCCATAGAAGGCAGAGCACTAAAACAAGGAGCTTACAGACTGTGACAAGACAAAATGCTGTTTTCTGGATGTGGCACACCCATTATACTCATGAACTCACAACAGCTTTGATACTCATCCCATGAGCAAGAAGTCAGTATTCCAAAATAGATGAGATAGGTGCTTATGAGGTCCCACCCTTGGGTGAGGAGCTATTGACAGTCTGGCTGCTAGAGGAAGTCCATTTTCTTCAGGGATGTGGCTTCTGATATGTTGCCCATGTTCCATTCAATGGCTCCACACCCATGTGCATGTGGGTATTACTAATTGTAAAAGAAGAGGCGGAGAAAGAAGAGGATATGAAAATAAAAGAGGCATGGAAGGTCTGGGGAAGCGGGGGGGGGGTGGAGTAGATTGTATATAATTACAACAAGCTATATACACATATGAAATTGTCAACAAATAAAAATTTAAACTTGTAATGACAGGATATAATATCGTCATCGTTTATAGGTTCACTAAAACTCGGTATCAACAGTATTTTCATCTGGGGTGAGGTGGCTGATGGGAAGCCTTCCTGCATGCAACTCTCTGAATAAGAAGTCAGGGTAGATAAGGAGAGTTCATAGTCCAAGGAAAGGAAGAAAAGGCCATTAGGAGTCAGGAAGGAGACAGTGAGACAGCTATAAAACACAAAGAAACATCCCAGTGAGGAGGACCTTGGGTGACAGGCCATAACTCCAACTGCAGCTCCCTCAGGGTCAGCAACCGGAAGCCACAACCACAAGGTGAACTAGAACAGGACCACTGTCCTGAAGAAAACGGATTAACAGTTGTAACCTTAGCAGTTAAATGGGACAGGAACCCTGAGAGGCAAGCTCCCTTATTAACATACCTTTTCTTTAATTCCTTTGATTTCATCTAAAACCCTTTGGGGGAAAAGAAGCTGAACGAGACCAGAAGTGTTCCCTACAGTCATCGTTGTAGAGCAAGCCAAGTGCTCCCTGAAATATTTGTCTGCCATCTTTATGATACAAAATAAGCATGTTCAAAAGAGTTCCTATTCAGCATATGCTCCAAGACCTTGGGCTAACCTGAGAATGCTAGGGATAAAACAAGCACGTTCGGGAATGTGCCCACCCCAAGTACTTTCCTGTGTATGGGTTCTCTGAGTAAAGTTCCTGTATTTATTTTGTCAGGAAAACACAGGCTTTGGAAAGTGATTCCATTATTTGCTGCAGGTAATGAACTTTTCTCCACTCTTTCATAATCTGGTAGTGTTTATTGACTTTGCACTCACCAAGATACTAATCCAATGTGTTTAGTTACTTAAGGCATAGGCAAGAGTGTCTGCAAACTTTAAGTTAGTAGGGAGAATTGGTACAATAGCAACTCCACCTACACAGCAGGAGAGCATTGGAGGAGAAATCTACCATATCACTTCTTATAGCTTAGAATCTATAGCCAGGTACTACCTTGAGAAGGGGAGCCTATTGTTTAAGACTGGACCCTGAAAACAAAGAAAAAACAGAAGCCAGGAATCCTGACACTGCCAGTGTGTGGGTGGGAGTTAGCCACAGGAGGCAGTTATGAAGAGAGGGAGAGTCAAATGTGGAATTTGAGTAACACGGAGCACAAGCTGTAAAGATCTGGCAACCTGTGGGTCTGCCTCTAGGGGGGTGGGAGGGACCTCCAGAACCAGTGGGCTATTGCAAAGACTTAGATCTCCAAGCCCATGGTTGCTCAATTCTCAGAGCAACTCGTGGTTTGCTGACAGGCAGGATGGAAGCTCAGACTCACAGATCCAGCATATCACACTCAGTGTCCAAAGTCTTTCTCCTCCTCCTTCTCCTCAGCAAAGTAGTTACTGATTGATGCAGATTGAAATCACTTAGACTGACAAGCAGAGTGCTCAGTCCTCGCACTCAGGTACAGAATTCAGTGTTCTGTCAGTTTTCTCCTCTTTCCCACACACACAGGAGAGACCCCTCTCAGCTTTGGATGCTGATTCTCAACTTGGATGTACACAAGCTAGAGATCATCTGGAGTGATCAATAGCAGCCAGAAGAGGTTATTATACAAAGAAGAGATGCTTCTAAAATGAATGTAGCCCTGGTGCTGACATCACATTCCTGGACCACCCAGCTTTCACCTTCCACACAGCGACAATCTGTGTAGTAGAAACAGAGAGAAACTGCTGGGGGCCAGCCCCGGCATGGATGAGAGGGGAAAAGCTGCTTCTTCTTTCTTCTCCTCCTGTCAGTTCTTGAGGCAGCCCTCTGCTACTGTAGTTGACCTGCAGTCAGCGAATCTGTGGCTAGAAACTGGCACTTGCATCCCAGCCCTAAAACCAGCAAGGGGTTAAGTAAATAGCCTTGTGCTATCCTAAAAACTTCTTCTGAGGGTAAGAGACTGCAGGCTAGGGTGATTAACACCTGCAGCCTAACGGCAGAGGATTAGGCCTTTGTTCTAGCTCAGCGGGAACTGCTGGGCTCTAACTTGCCTCTGCTAATCTGAGGTCACAGGAAGAAAAGACACTTTAAAAAGTTGCTATACATTTATTTAAGTGTAAGAGGTATCCTATGCAGCTATCTGAGGGGAAAAGATGGAAAAGTCCTGAGTGGGAAAAAGGTAAAGATTCTAACAAAGTAAAAATTCTAAGGGAGAAAAATTCTAGGCAGGGGGAAAAGAAAAGGAAAGGACAACCGGCTCCTAACTAACTAACTAACTAACTAACTAATTAAACTCTTTTGTCTTTGTCTTCAGTACTTATACATCATTCAGAGTACATGATCACATGTTACAAAGTTCGTCACAAGTTCACACCAAAATTCAAATCATAAATTGAAATAGAAGTTTACAACACAGAATGTTTACATGCATATCCATTAGGAGTAAATATCTAACTAGACATTCATCACCTGTCTAGCTCCACAGGTTCACTGAAAGTTTGAAACTATAAACTTAAGAAGTTAGTGAAGTTTTGTATAGATAAACCCAAGCAATATTTTCTCTTCTGTCTTGGTACCTATAATAAATTGTGAATTCCCTTTAGTGACCTTGGTTAATTGTTTTACAACTTCTTGTTCTCGGAGCAGGAGAAGGTTACTATCTCTCTCGGGGCAATTAATTGATGACACTCAGGAGACTGGCAGAGTTCTCATTGCAGTTTTGACTATGCATGAGGGATCTAATGGCAGTCCTGTTATAAAAGAGCTTAATAATCATTGATATAATTTTAGGAATTCTTATAGGATCATCATTAAGACTTAAGAAGTCATCTATATGTTTATATAGTATCACTACAAGACAGTACATCTTCGTGGATCTGCAGCGATCTGCTCCAAAGGGGTGTGCTATTGCTTAGTGATTGTTACATATGTTTAATAATAATAATAATAATAGGAAAAGCTTATTAATAGCAGGAATCTTTCCTAAAATTCGTCTCCACAGCCTTGCTGGATGGAGCACACTCATCGCAGATTATATAATAATCTAAGGCAAGCATTTCAGGATGATCATCTGCTAGTTATTAGCTTGTCTCATTATGGCTCCTAACAAGAAACTACAACAGACAACAGCTATCACTCACTACCTTCTCCAGAACTAGAAGATTCCAATAGTAGAGAACCTTCTAGTCTTTGTGGGTTGATTTAGGTTTGAGGGAAGTGTGTGTGTGTGTGTGTGTGTGTGTGTGTGTGTGTGTGTGTCTGTGTGTGTGTCTGTGTCTGTGTGTCTGTGTGTGTCTGTGTCTATGTTGTGTGTGTCTGTCTGTGTGTGTGTGTGTGTGTGTGTGTGTGTGTGTATTTAACAAAATAATGTATTTGAACTAATAGTTTCAGAGAGATAAGGGTTCTCTGTGGTGGGGCAGCATGGCAGCAAGCAGCAGGAATGGCAGCAGGAATAGAAAGCTGACAGAGAACCTATTTTGCTGAAAACATGGAGCAGAGAAAGCAAATTAAAAGTAAGGCAAGTATGTATACTCTCAAACACTGCCCTCAGTGGCCTACTTCCTCCACTTAGACAATATCTTCTAAACCTTCCCCAAGCAGCATTATGCACTGGGACCAAGTGTTCAAATGCATGAACATTTCTGATTCAAACCACCACATAGGCTCACGGCCATGTCATAATACAAGTGCATTTAGATCTGCTTCAAAGGTCTCCTAGTGTTTAGTATCCTAGCACTAGTTTTTAATAATCCAAACTTTTTTTGTAAAGGACTTGCAAATAAAAACACATTATGCAGCAAGATTAGTCAGACCCAAAGTCTATAAATCTCAATGAATTTCTACATGGTTAGAATAGCCATTCTGGTGTTGAAGCTATTGAATTCGACACTTTTGCTATCAATTATATTTTATGCACTTACACACACATACACCCACCAAATAGAAAAAGAAAATATCAACAACAGAATTATAATTAAAAAGCAATTAGTTTATATCCTCTTTAACGATTCATGTGTCCATTATATGAATTTCATCCTTTCTCATTAACTGATATCTATGCTTTACTCTCCTTTATAAGTGTTGTACTGTACCCTCATACTCTCATATTCATTTTTTCACGCACACACACATACACACACATGGACATTGTGGTGATTTGGAAAAAAATGGCCTCCATAGGCTAATAGAGAGTGGCACAATTAGGAGGCCTTGTTGGAATAGATGTGGTGTTGTTAGAGGAAATGAGTCACCAGGGGCAGGCTTTGAGGTCTCAGATACTCAAGCTAGGTCCAGTGTACCATTGGCTTCCTGCTGCCTGTCAATATAGATACACAATTCTCAGCTCCTTCTCTACCACCATGTCTGCCTGCACACTGCCATGTTTTCTGCCATGACCAGAACTAAACCTCTGAAATTCTAAGCCAGTCCCAATTAAATGTTTTCCTTTATAAGAATTGCTGTGGTCATGATGTCTCTTCATAGAAATAGAAACACTAAGACCCAATAAAGTAGCCCTAAAAGTATTCCTGACTCTAGAGTAAAAAGTACAGTGTACAAGTGGAAGCTGCTCTGGAGTACAGAGCTAAACACATAGAAGATATATATATATATATAATCTGTACTAGGCAGAGGGCCGAACAGAAAGAGAGTGTAAATCAGGTGTGTTTAAATGATATAGTTACATTGCCTCACAGGAGACTCGGGTTCTGTCTAATGTGGGCCCCACAGAAATTCTGGGTTCATTTCCTGCTTGGCAAAATAGGGAAAGCCTAAAAATAGGCACAGTACTTTAGTTAAGATAGGGAAAATTGTCACTGACTGTAGAGTAAAAAGTACAGTGTACAAGTGGAAGCTGCTCTGGAGAACAGAGCTAAACACATAGAAGGTATATATAAAAAACTGTTCTAGGCAGAGGGCCGAACAGAAAGAGTGTAAATCAGGTGTGTTTGAATGACATAAAGTTACATTGCCTCACAGGAGACTTGGGTTCTGTCTAATGTGGGCCCCACGGGAATTCTGGGTTCATTTCCTGCTTGGCAAAATAGGGAAGGAAGATGGGTGTGATTTTCAGTTTTGCGGTTATATTTTTCCTCTGGGAAAGAGGTCAAGATAAAGGTTTTTCTGGTTACTGGCACAGGATATTCTGTTTAGGGAAAAAGATTTTGGCTGTGTTTTTTTTTTTTTTTTTTTTTTTTCTGAAGAGATGATTAAGGCATTTCTACCTCCTGGAATTATATGGATTAGACATGACAGACGCAGGCCACCAGAAGACTAGATTCCAGAATTCAAACAAAAAATTATCTTGATACTAAAATTTGTTTTGAGAATTGTATATTGCAGAATACATAGCCTGGGTGTATCTACTCATCAAGCAAGCTGAGCAGATCTGCATGAACCTCTGATGTCCTGGAATTCCAGCTGGATGCAGTGAAGACACAGACATCAGAGGCTTATCAATTTACTTCCCCCCCCCCACCCCTTTTCTAATATATCAACCCCGTAATCAGCTTGAAGAAGTTACTGAAGAGTCGGTGCCCCTATTCCCTGGGCTTCGGGACTGAGGTGGTTAATATTGGGCTGTCTTTCTAGAGAAAAGTAGTGGTTTTGTTTAAACAGGGAGGAATAGCTAGGAATTGTTATTAAAGTGGGATTAATATTGTTACTCTCATAGGCATTGTGCCTCTATAACACATTTAGGAATACAAGGCTTAGACCCAGTCCTTCTTTAACTTTTTTAGCTGATTTGAGATATGGTTAGCCTGTGAGTTAAGAGCCTGTAGCAATTAAATGGCTCTGAGTTTATTGTTAGGGTGTTTTCTAGTTTTTAATTAGAAATAGCTGAGAGGAGTTAATGGACAACAGTCCAGATTGACTAACATAGATAGTTGGTTTTCAAAACATCAGAAGTCTACAGAATTGGCATTACAAACATTTCTGTATTAATGTTCATTTTTATCAGAGACCTCTCTGCACCTGACAGCTTCCCTGTCTTGAATTCTAAGAAAAAAAATGGGCATCTTTGGAGTTATTCCAGTTGTGGTGAGACAGCCACTAGGCAAGAATTGCTTCTTTTCATCTACAGACAAATCACTGTCCAGAAAAGGGACACACTTGTGAAATAGTCAACTGATTATATCTGCCAAGACAGAGTGATCAGCCCTTAAAAATTCTGTATTACTAGATCTGTCAAATGATCCTGGGCCAGAAGGCTGAAGACCAGATGCTCCAATGTTTTGAAGTAAGGGACTTTCCAGGTAATCAGTGGTCTATATAAATTGGCTAAGTTTTAGAAGCCACAGTTTGTGCTTCCCATATCTTCAGTTAATTCAGTCATTCTGGATTTCTGATGGAGTTGAAGACTTATAGTCTCACAGCCAACCCAGGCTCTTTACTTTCAGAGGATGGTTTTCAGATGAAATTCATTATAAAGACAGGACATAAGCCAGGTTTAGAACTAAGTCTTTTAGTTAGGAGAGATGACCGAGGTTCTGTTTAGTCAACAAAATGCTGGACTGGGTATTAGGTCTATCTTGTACCTTACTGATACAAATTGGTATAGTTATGCTCTAATTGTATTTTGAGAGAAAGATTTTTTTTATTTTAACAGGAAGGATGATATGTAGGAGGAGCTAAGGTGGGAGGAGTAAGGAAAGAAAGAGGAGGAAGAAGAGGAGGAGGAAGAGGAGGAGCTAGAAGAAGAGAGATGAGAGAGAGAGAGAGAGAGAGAGAGAGAGAGAGAGAGAGAGAGAGAGAGAGACATGGAGGCTGATGTTCATTTGTCTGTAGCAGTCAAAGGTAGTTGGTATATCTAGGATGGATATTGGGTTACACTTCTGATTGTATGGGCATCTTGTTATTCATCATTACCAAATATATAAGCCTTTGGATAATCTAAGCATTAGAGTCAGATCTGTACTGAGCCCGTGTGGTTGGTGGGATAGTCTGGGCAACATCCAGCCTTGCAGAGACAGTGTGGAAGACTGGCAGAGCCATCTTGTGGGTGGCAGGGCTGGTGTCTCTGGCTGGCCATTTCTAGCTGCAGTGTGCACATGGCCTTTGGCCACGTGGTTGAGCTAGGCAAAGACACCACAGATTAGATAGTCGGATTGACCAGAGGCCACTTTTTTAAAATAATTACTACAATACAGTATTATATAAGATCAAAAGAAAAATACATAAGAAATGTGTTATCAAAAGAGGTGGCCCATTTCTAATGAATTTTCATCTCAGGGATAAAAGCCAGAAAAACCAGTTGGTCTTAACATGTCAAGATTGCAACACATTTGCACCAAATTGTAAACTCTGGAAATAATTTTCTTAGCATATGTCCTGTGGTTTCTCACAAAAGTGTGTTTGCTTTAAGAAGAAAACCTAGCCCCCATTTCTGCAGACACTGGAATGCAGAGAGGTGACCACATGGAGAAACATGACAATCTGTGAGGGGATGACTTGGTGTCACAAGACAGCACTTTCTCCCTAAATAATTTATAATTTCAACTCCATCCCAACTAAATCCCAACAGAATGGAACTCGTTGAGTCCATTTCCAATCTTCATAGAAGAGTCAAGGGCTAAGTATAGTCAAAGAGTTTTGTTTTGTTTTGTTTTGTTTTGTTTTGTTTTGTTTTGTTTTTAAAGAAGAATGGACTGGTCCCCATGGAGATATCAAGATTTATTTTAAAACTACAATAATATATTAAAACCTAGGAAATGACAAAATATAACAGAAAGACCACTGATGACATTAAAGCTTCATATATGGCAAAAATAGCATTGCCAATAACTACTATAACTCAATATCTATTAATTGTCCACATAAAAACAGGGAACACTAGATCTCTGTCTAATATAAATACAAAATACAAATGGACTTTTATATCTTTAAAACTTGCAGAAGGATGTGATACCATAAAGGGGAAAGTGGATATATTTGATCATATTAAGAATTGCTTAGCCAGGCACAGTGATGTACATCTTTAATCCTAGCACTCAGGAGACAGAGGCCAGTGGATCTCTGTAGATCCAAGGCTGGCCTGGTCTACATAGTGGGTTCCAGGACAGCCAGAGCTACATAGTGAGAGCCTGTTTTTTTTTTGTTTTTTTTGTTTTTTTTTTTTATAAAAATAGATACTCATTTCAGATACATTACTAGTAAAACTCTTTCTCTTGCTTTTAGTTTCTTTGAGGTTCACACGGCAACTCAGGTGATGGTGCATTTCCAGCCCCTCAACCAGTAGTTCAAGACCAAAGGCAGAGAGAAAGGCTCAGGCCGTCAGGTGCTTGTTCCTCTTCCACCTCTCTGTTCTATCTCAACCAGCTAGATCACCTGCTCTGCTACTGCTTCAAATGTTACTCTCATCTAGAAATACCCTCAGTAACACACCCAGAATAGACTTTGGCCAAACCCCTTGGCTGCCCATGGCCCTGTCAGGTTGACATACAGTATTAACCATTAGTAATCTCCCAATCCAGAAGCAGCTGGTGGCCATTCCACCTCTCTTGCCATCCCTTCCAGTCTTCCCCTGGTCTCTGCCCTCTGTAGTAATCTGTTGATGTATAACACATTATTCTATAACCCAACAGCTAGAAATAAAAAACTAACATGACCTCTGAGAGTCAAGGTTAGGGTAGTTAAAGTGAATTTCAGTTTGAGGTCTCTAACAAGGCTTTAGACAAGCTGTTGGCTGAGTGTATCATCTCTGAAAGGATGGTAGGATCCTTTCCAATCTCTGTACAATGAGGCTGTCAACAAGAGACTTTATGAAGTTTCTTAGCACCTGGGACCTTCTTGAGTGCTAGTCACAGCATAGGGACTGTCTAGAGATGGTCCAAGAGGGAAAGAGAATCACAAGAGAGAACAACCAAAAGAAAGCCACAATATCTTTCATTGTTTGTCTCAGAAGTGGCATGTCACCATCTCTGACACAATCTATCAGATACACATCAATCAACCTGGTACTATATGGTAGAAACTAAACAAGTATATTGATTCCTAGAGACACTGATGATTAAGGACCCTCTTAAAGGCTGGCCTTTCCAGGTCATTAAAATATTGGTGGACTCAAGGTTCAGTTTCAGACCCCCTGCCCTTTCCCTCTCCCTTCTCTCAGGAGGCAATTCCTCACACCCATTAGTATCCCAATAATTGTCAAATTTATATGCTCCACCTAACCCACCCTTCTGAACTCCATATATACACATTCTGGCATCACCAGTAAACATCACAAAGTCCACTTGTCAACATAATTTCCCCCAACCAAATTTGATGAAAACTTGTGCATCTCAGGAAATGCCCTGTCTTAGTTAGTTTCTGTTGCAGTGATAAAACACCATGCCCATAAGCAACTTGAGGAAGAAAGGGTTATTTCATCTTAAAACTCTCAGATCACACTCCATTACTGAAGGAAGTCAAGGCGGGCACTCAAATCGTGTGAATCTGAAGGCAGAAGCTAATGCAGAGGCTATAGAGGAGTGAAATTTATTGGCTTGCTAATCATAGCTTGCTCAGCGTACTTTGTAATAGAACCCAGGACTACAGGCAAGGGGTGGCACCACCCACAATGATCTGGGCCCTCCCACATCAATCATCAATCAAGAAAATGTACCACAGGCTTGCCCACAGCCCATTCTGGTAGAGCCATTTTGTCAACTGAGGTTTCTTCTTCCCAAATAACCCTAGCTTGTGTCAAGTTGACATAAAACTAACTGGCACATGATCCTGTTCTCCATCCATTTTCTCTGAGTAGAGCTTAGATTTCCTCTAAATCTGATATCAATACAGTGGATGGGTACACTGGGCTTCCCATAGAACTCTCAAAACAGTGTGTCACCCTGACATTCTCCTACTTCTAAGTGCACACAGATCCCATTTGCAGAACTGCTGCCATGGTCTTCCTAACTTGTCCTTTCAGATCCATTCTTGCCTTCCTCTGAGGCATTGTCCGTACTTTATCCAACAGTGTTTTGAGAAAGTTTCCATAACATCGAGGACAAGTGAAGATAGCCTCATGGAACTGCTCAGTTCTTCTGCTCCCCCTCAGCCTCACCACCTCACTCCATGCTTCCAGGCTATGCCACCAGTCTCTCTGGAGGTATCCCAGGCCATCTGCTCCCATGTATTCCAGACTTTCTCACAAGTTCTTTCCTCAGCCAGGAACCCTTGCTCCTGTCTTTGCTAAGTTCTAGCGAGCTTACACTGGAAACAGCACTTCCCACAAAACCTTCTATGAATCCTAACCACAACTGGATTCAGCTGCACAAGGATTCTCACATCTTGCAAAATTAGCATATTTTACTGACCTGCTCAATTTTTGACTTCCTGACTAGAATTTATGAGCCATGAGGCAGCCATGACTGCCCTTCTCCAACTGCTTGACAGATCCCTGGCATGTAATAAATACTAATTAAATGAAAGAAGAAAACTGGGTACACCCAAAAATCTACAAGGATGAAAATATTCCTAGAGTTCATGATTTAAGGAGTCCTTCTCCCCAGTCTCAACATTAGCTGCCTGTAGTTCTTTAGGTAAGGCTGAGGCTTCGTGGGCTTTCCCCCTTCCTCTTTGGCATTGGTCAACACCTCATGTTTAAATAGTCATGTTGGTAAGACTTTAATGTGTGTCATTCTGACATTCCTAAGAGACATAGCTTCACAGCAAACTCTCTGATCCTCTGGCTCTTTCAATCTTTCCACCCTGCTTTCTGCAATGTTTCCTGAGCCTTAGGTTTGGACGTTGTTTTATAGATGTATCCATTTAGACTAGGCTTCACAACTTTGCATTTTGATCAGTTGTAGTTTTCTGTAATGATCCTCATCAAGCACAAAGAGAAGCTTCTTTCTGGGTGAGGACTGCACTTATCCATGTGTGAAAAACAAATATTTAGAATAAGGTTAAGTATTGTGCTGGTTTAGTAAGTTGGTGATTGTGGGTTCTCTGTCAAAATACTTACATGACTTCATGAGTCCTCAATAGTTAGCTATCTATGTTTCCAGTATCAGGCATGATTTTCCTCTTGTCCTGTGGTCTTAAGTCCAACTAGAGAGTTTGGGGGTTCTGCCAAGCTATGCATGCCACTACTGTACCCTTAAGGTTATCATGGCATGCTGGAGAGCACACCAACAGGGTATATTTATATATTTAAGAACATATACATACACACATGTAATAACAATTAATGAAAAAGAAGCCATAAATTCAAAAGAGATCAGGGAGGAGCATGGGGGAGTGTTTGAAGGAAAGAAAGAGAGGGGAAATGAGGGAATTATATTATAATCTCAAAATATAAAACTAAATAAATCATCAGTCTTGGGAAGCATCGTGTCAGTGGAGTACTGGATCTAGAATGGACAACTTATGACACAATTTAAGAAATGAAGGGGAGGTGAAGTCTAAGCACATGTGAAGAATTTTTCTCAAATAGGAGTGAGGACACCTTAATCTGAAACTGAAGGAAAATGCTTAGATGGGTATAGACATTCACAAGTTTGTGATAAAAATAAAGAACTTTCAGAAGGTCCATACTAAATATTAGGAAAAGGGAAACCATTGGTTTTAACTAGAAGCAAAATACAAGAAAGGGAAAAGAATTGGGGGTATTTTCAAAATTATTAATTGGAGGGCTGGGCAAGGTAGTTCATACCTTTGATCCCAGAACTCAGGGAACAAGAGCAAATAGATCTCTACAAGTTTCAGACCAGTTTGATCCAGCCAGGGCTACAAAGGTAGACCCTGCCTCAAAAACATAAGCATTAACTGGAGCACCTGAGACTGTGGTGTTCTCTGAGAGAGAAAGAGAAAACCGAAGTGAAGCAAATTTGGGGAGAAAAGGCAAAGGATGCAAAAATTAAAGATCAGCATAAACTGCAATGAGCAATAAGTGCCCAGAGGCCATCCAAGTAGAGACAGATGTGTATTGCTCAATTCTTAAACACAGAAGAGAGCCTAGAGCAGTGGCCATCAATCAAAACTTCAAGACAGCGCTGGAAATCCAGGCAGTATTAGTCATCCTCTTTACAACCCACTGCCAGGTAAATCATCTCAAAATTCAGGTTCCAAAGCATGCACCTGACTAGTGGGATGGCCTTCACATATCATCCCTTCACCTAAGGAAGGTGACCACATTGCTAATGCCTCCCTCACTTTTCATTGTACCAAGATTAAATCCATGCAGAGAAGGAAAGAGATACCTAGAAAGCTGGGAGACAAGGAAGAGAAGAAATGGGATGTCTCTTTCAAGAATCATCAGCCTGTGTAGGACTAAAGCCATGGAAATGAAGAGAACCTGAAGGATTGCAAGTGGCATAAAAAGAGAGGCAGGGGAGAAGGAGGAATTCCCCAGTGACATCCCATACACTCCCAGGAGTCACTTGCAGTCAGAATTCTCTCAGTGGCAGTGCCTTGGGGGACTGACTCAGTGGTCAGTTCCCACCCCACCCCATCCCACCCCCGCTCCAAGAGCTAAAGAGAATACTGAGATGCACAGCTGTAGCTTCTTTGTCATAAAATTCCATTTTCATCCATCATTTTGCAACCCAAAATATTCTTCTGTGAAGTTCATCCCAAGCCCAGAGGAGGAAGAAGATTTTGTCCATTTTCCAAAAAGCCAGATGTCTTTCCATTTCTGACAACAAATGAGCATCCCAGGGGACACAGAGTCCCCTTTAGGCACTCCCTCCCATTCCTGGATCTACCCACACACCCGGATATCCAATCTTCAGATCATTTAGGCCCATGTTGCTTAGTCCTACGCCACACTTCGGGAAAGAAGGTGCATCAGCTTGAGGAAGGCACAGTTCTCAGAGCCAGCACTTTTGAAGGAATAAATTACCCATTCTAGATCTCAAGAGAGGGAGAAAGAAGATTCAGTGGGAGATAGAATGGCTTTGTTTCTTGGCCCTTGTCATCTGCCATTCACCTCCTCTTTTCTACTCTCAGGTATTTCCCAAGATTAACAAATGAACTTGGAGTTTCCACACCCAATGTATCACACCTCCCTGAGCTCACTCAAGCAGGACCTACCAGGTAGCTAAGCTGATCTGCATGCAATCACCTATGGGTCCTGACCCCACCCTCTGGCTGCTGGGCAAATGAGCAATACTTAGGCTTAACACAGTTTCCAAAACTTCAAGAGCCGTCTGAGCCCCTGTGTCTTCCTTGTTCCATCTATAGCCCTGTCCTGGAGAAAGCTACTAAGATCTGGTAAATCTTTTATATAATAAGAGATGACAAATAAAATCTAGGGCTGGAGAGATGAATCAATGGTTAAGGGCACTTGCCATTCTTGTACAGGACCTGGGTTTAGTTCCTAGCACCCACCTGGCAGCTCACAATCACCTGTAACTGCAACTTTAGAGAATCTGGAGCCTCTTTTGACCTCTCCAGGCTCCTGCACCCTGGTGCACATATGAACATACACATAAATAAAATACATATTTTAAATAATAATAACAATAGTAATAAATAAAACCCTGGAGGAACAAGGTAAACAATGCAGGACAAAGTGGGAGGGAGTTAGATGAAAAGGACCCAAACATGCATGTGGTGTGTGAGCTACAATGCAACACTGGCTAAGTCCAGGTAGGGGTGTAAGAGCTAAGCAGAGAGAAAACCATGTTCTGAGGGGACCAGTGAGGGCACTGGACACTTCTCTGAGAAGGTGACAAGCCATGGGCAGTGGGGAGGCCATCCTGATGAGAAAAGTGAGTGGGAAAATGTAGGCAGCCTAGAAGCAGTCACAGATGACAGGAAGCAAACAGGAAGTGAGACAGCAATACTGAGCAGATAGAAGGCACCTGGTGGGAGATAGTGGAGCCTCTGAGCTCTGCAATAAGTCCTGGGACCTTCACTTCCCCCAGAGTCCCCATCATAGGGGTTCTTTACACCCTCTAAAGCCTGGCCTGGGAAGCCTTCTCAGTCCTCCCCTACCTCAAGCAGAAATACTTCCCTCTACGAGAACCCCTGCACATTTCTCTTTCTGACTGCAATCCATGCTGTGACTTCTGGGCTTCTTCAGCTGTGTTATTTTCACTTAACCTTTATAAATTCCTTCCATTGTCTAGAATTACCATCTTCATCTGCCAAAGGGGAAACTGAAGCTCAGAGAGGTAGAGGCAGCAGCTGAAGGTGACTCAGCACCTTGGAGAGCACAAAACCATCCTTTCCCCTTTGTTGGGACCATCTGTGTGTAGATCAACTATCTGTATATGAACGAGTGCACCACCTTAGTATGTATGCATCCCCTCTGGACTGCCTCCTCTGTATTCACAGGAACAGTGTCAGCCTCAATTACACACCCACAGCAGATCTAGTTCGACACCCATGGAAAATCAAGGCTCAAAGGGAGAGGAGCAGCTTGTCAAAACCACACAGCAAATCAGGATTGGTGCTGGGTTACAACCCAGGTCATTTGACTCTGAGACAGAACCTAGGCCTTTAGAAACTAGAATGAAGCTTATGTCCCTCCCAGAGTCTACTCCTTCACTTGTAACTGTCTAATTATATAACCTACTAATCCTATTACATTCTGCATGTCCTGAGCCTTGAATTGGAAATCCACTTCAGGGCCCAGGGACTGCCAACTCCACCTACTGGCTCACAGCAAACAAGCTAACTTGCTACTCAGCCATCAGCCCTGGTAGATTTAGTTTAGGGACTACGCCTGCAATTTAAAGGTCAGCCTGGGGACACTACAGAAGACACAAACATGCATGGAAACACAAAAAGAAAGAATGTTGTAGTTTAGCCTGTGGGTGTGATTTGGGGAAATAGGTAGAGTCAAGACCAGCAAGATAGTGAGAGACAGCATGGGGAGGGACAGGGAAAAGACAGACCTTCCCTCTGAAGAAAGGGAACAGCAAGAATAAAGACCCAAAGGTGGAAGGAAGAAGAAACTATTCAGAAGCCTGCAAGTTTGGGGTGATTGTAATGAAAGCATGGAGCAATACAGGGGTAGAAGGAGAGAAGACAGAGTGCTAACTGAGCCAAGCCAGGAGTCCTTCCCACGTAAGGAAGAAAAGTCAGCACTTCAAGTGAGGGGAGTAGAGTGAGCTGTCTTTTCTCATACTCTACAAACCTTCTCATCTGGAGAAGGCCCAGGACAGCCTGTACCTAGAACGCTTTCCCCAACTAAGACAGCAGCCCACCATCAAGAAGCCTTCTGCAGCTCATGCTTGTAACCAGCTTCTCTCTAGTCCCTAGTCTAACATTCCTAAGGGCTAGTGTACACCACAGTTCTGATTACACAGCTCGGTAAACACATAACAGAATGGGGAAGAATGTTATTCTAATCTGCAATCTTTACAATTGGCCTAAGAAGGCGACAGACTTGTTCCTAAGATGAGAACATTCTTTCAGTTGAAGAAAGAAATAAGAGAAAGAATTTTGAGATGAAATTACCCTTTCCATAGATTAGCTGTGGACCAGGCAAACAATGGACTGTGATGTTTACTTCTTCCCTCTTCTCCACCACATCCCTCTCCATCAGCTAGTCCTGCAGGTCTTTTTAATCAAAGTGAAGTTCTTGATTTGAGGACTCAAAAGCCTAAGCCTGAAGATTTGAAGTATAGCCCAAATATCAGATTTGAAGAAATACATGCTACATTAGAGTCACTTTCCCACGATTAAGACCAAAACAGAACTTAATGCACAGCAGAGGAAAAGAGAAGACAAGATGAAAACCAGTAAGACCAAAAGAAACATTCTCTTACATCACCCGTGTGTGTGTGTGTGTGTGTGTGTGTGTGTGTGTGTGTGTGTGTGTGTGTGTGTACAGCAGGAACATACCATAGACATATGACAGTTAGATGGTGGCTAGGAGTAGAATCCCCTGAAAGGCTTGCTCACTCATACACCACAGCACACATGGCCCCCTGAGACCTCTGTTGCAGGAGGACCTCCACCTGGGTTTTCTATTTAAGCTAGCCTTCCTCATCACATGGCAGTTAGACTACAAAAACAAGCGCCCAATGAGGGAGAGCCTAACAGAGACCTACTGCCCTTCATGACAGCATAGTCTCGGAAGCAAGCAGAATCACCTGAGCCTCCTTGTGTTTATTAGCTGCAAATCTCACAGAGCATCTCATACCCAAAGACGGACCAGAATGAACTCAGCCCTTGTTTAAGATTTATTTATTTTGTGTATAAGAGTTTTGCCTTTGTGTATATGCTTGATATGTGAGAATGTGCACTGTGTGAACGCCTAGTGCCCGTGAAGGTCAGAAGACAGTGTCAGATCCTCTGAAACTGAAGTTCCAGATGACTTGTGAGCCATGGTGTGAATGTTGAGAACTGAAGCCAGGTCCTCTGGAAGCATAGCCAATGCTCTTAACCTCTGAGCCATCACTCCAGCTCAGACCTCAACTCGTGGTAGGAAGAGGCCAAAAAAGAAAAAGGTGGGGTGGGTGGTGCTGGTTTTCTCCAACCACACACTGAAACAAATCCCAGATGATTGTCTTTGAGAAACCAAAGGGCACAGTGACCTCAGAGCAAGAGGACTTGAGGAAACCTTGCCATGAATGTAGGTTTGCTTGACTGATACCACTTAGACAATGACTTCCTGCCCTGGTGCCATGACTGATCATCCCAGAGCATTCAACTCTGCAGTCTTTGGTTTCCACTGGTGCATACAGATTTGCTTTAAATCTGCAAACATGTATGATGTTCCAGAGTTCATCCCTGCAAGAGCAGGCAAGCAACTTGGAATATTCTCTAGAACTGACTTAGAATCTGGCTGGAGTTCTGCCAGACACACTCCGTGGGTGATGGTTTCCCAGCAATCAAAATACTAAG
The DNA here is from genome assembly GCF_011762505.2 of Arvicanthis niloticus. Taxonomy (NCBI): domain Eukaryota; kingdom Metazoa; phylum Chordata; class Mammalia; order Rodentia; family Muridae; genus Arvicanthis; species Arvicanthis niloticus. The sequence continues at coordinate 37,418,858 of NC_047662.1, read as the reverse complement.
CTGAACATCTCCCTAGCCAACAGCTGTCAGAAACACATGGAAGTGGATAATGAAAAGCAAACTTTGCACTTTCTATAAGAAGTGCATAGCATAGAAGAAGCTGCCAATTTGGGGGGAGGGTAAAGAGTGACAAGGCTGTGCAGTCTGAATCAATGGGAAGGACATACAAGTGTTTCCCATGAAGCAGAGGTGTCTTGATGCACAGTAGAGGGTGCCTGCTGGTGAGTAAAGGAAATTGTCATTGTAGACCAAGGAAAGCTGGAGAAAGGATGCACAAGCCTATTCGTAGATGCCAAATTAAGTGTTTTCAACTTGGTGTGTGTGTGTGAGAGAGAGAGAGAGAGAGAGAGAGAGAGAGAGAGAGAGAGAGAGAGAATTATATCCCTGAACTGACAGATACTACTGTATCTCCACAGCTGGAGATCAGAGGAGCTAGCAAAATCCAAAATCTTTCAATCTCCCTATAGAAGATGATATCCACCAATATGTATTCAAAAAGCCCTTAAACAAAAACAATAAGAAGCCATGGACCAAAGCACCCAAGCTTCAGAATCTTATGACTCCACATATCCTACAACACAAATGCTAATGTGTTGCTCTGAAGAAATGTGCACTAAGAAGCCAGGTGGTAATGGCCCATGCCTTTAATGCCAGCACAAAGGAGGCAGAGGCAGGTGGATCTCTGTGGGTTCTAGGCTAGCCTGGTCTACAAAGTGAGTTCCAGGATTCCCAGGGCTACACAGAGAAACTCTGTCTTAAAAACAACAATGAAAGAGAAAGAGAGAGGGGGGAGAGGGAGGGAGACAGAAAGAGAGAGAGAGAGAGAGAGAGAGAGAGAGAGAGAGAGAGAGAGAGAGAGAGAGAGGAGGCTGCAGAATGTATTAAACTTTTGGCCAAGAAAATGAAGGAAGCCAGAGAAAACGGCCAGAAATAGATTGTGGGGAGACAAGCTATCCTCCCTAAGAGCTTCTACCTCTAACTCTGACTCCTGCCAAGAATAAGTCTCTAAGAGTGACAGACTTTGGAGCACTTTACTTAAACAGGATGTCTTCATCAAATTCTGCTTTAAGGGCTCAGCGATCTATGCAGAAAAAGAGGTGGAAAGACTGTAAGAGCCAGAGATAAAGGACGACTTCAGGAATCAGCATCTTCCAGACATAACACAATTAACACACATGAACTCAGATACTACAGCAGCTGCACAGGGCCTGCCTCCACAAGTTCAAGGCAAACACGGTCCCAACGCTGAGAAAGGGAATCAGATCAGGATCCCAAGCCTAATCAAGATTATCTGCAACTGATACTTGATGGCAAAGGAAAAAAATCAGTTTTCTCTGGTGGAGTCTCACTGGTTACAGTAACCACACTTCAGGGTAGGCCCCATGCCCAGTGTAGATAGCAGCACAAACCAAACCCAACAGTATCTTTGTAGACGTGTTGTCTCATTCTGCTTTGTTTGGGCTTTTTTTTTTAAACTTATTGACTTGTGTATTTTGGATTTTGTTTCTATATTTTTGTGGTAAGGGTGTGTGCTGTGTTTCTTGTTTTGCTTATTTTGTCATTGTTGAGGGGGCATGGAGTTAGATGGGAGGGGGAGGATCTGGGAGGAGTTGGAGGAAGGAAAAGCATGATTGGAATATGTCATATAATTTTTTTCAATGAAAATAACAAATGCTTAAAAGTAACAAATAAATGATGAGATCTAAAAGCAAAGACAAAACAAAATTCCTGAGCTATGAGGTTATAAATCCCGTCAAAAGGCCTTGGCTGCGGAAGTCACATGACCTATTCAGAAAGCAGTTGCTATTGTTTTGCTAAACAGATCTGCTTCTCCATAACTATGTTGATGTCTGTGGAGGAGTGCTGCTGTCAGCAGAAACCCAGCAGATACAAGTTACCCTTGAATGAGTACCCAGCCAAGAATGAGACAAGTAGATCAGTCCCACCTACCCAAGGATCAGGTAACAATGCAAAAGAAAAATGTAATAAAAGTGAAGAATCCATGTGGAATGCCAGAGTTCTGCTCATGACCACACAGCAGCTGGAATTTCCTGTACAATATCTGCATAAGATTAGGTCCTTCAACACCTTGCCATTGAAGGGAGAAGGGCTCATGGAGCACTCAATGTTCCTCCCTGGGGACTTTCTTCAGTCACAGGTAAGGAAACCACGCTTCTCCCTGTAAGCAATCCTTCGGCCATGGGCCTGTAATCAACACTGATGAAACTCACTGGGTCATGAAAATTGTAGGAAGTAAAGATATGAAAGAACTACAAATTCTGATCTAAAGAAGTGAAGGCTGCAGGTCTCAGGCTTCAGACATACTTTATGCCACTAAGTCACCAACATTTGCTCCTAGACTACCATGAGGAAGCAATAATCCTCAAGAACCAGAAAACCTGGGTCAAAATTCCAGGCAAACCATACACCAGCTCCAAGGCCACAGGCAACTGACAATCTCTGAAACAGATTCTATCTGGAAAATGGAGATGGGTACCCCTGTCAGGCAAAGCTGTTGAAGATTAAATCAATACATGTAGTTGTGACTTGGACACACTGTGTTCAGTAAACGTCTGTCATTTATTAACTGCCTAAAACTCTGAAGTCTTGATCACGAGAGGAACTGAAACCAAGCTGCTAAGCTGGATGTTTTGATGTTCCAGTGCTTCCCTCTGCTGGCCGAAGGAAGTCTCTCCACTGGGAGAGATACAAGATGCTAAAGTCAAGCATCACTCTGCTGGCTACCAATCCCCCAAGGAGGCAGATGTGGTGTTGCACATACAGTCCCAGCTACCCAGCAGCAGTGTGAAGGTACATGCAGCTCTTTGTCTCTCTAAGCCTGTCTGCTTAGCTGTAAGAATGGAGTGACCATGCCTACCATATTTCAGAGTTGCTGTGAATCCTAAATGACCATGTCTCTGGGACTCTTTCCTAAGCTAACCTTAAGTCCTTTGTGGTCAAGCACTTTGATGCTAGGCATCCAAAAACCCAAAGAGGATCTGAGAAGTTGGCCCTGCACTTCAGTAGTTCCTGTCCAGTGGAAGAGGAAAGTCTTTGTCTATGCCTATATCTTGGAGTATTTCCCCTATATGTTCCTTTGACTGTTTCATAGTTTGGGAACTGACATTAGGCCATTTTGAATTAATTTTGGAGCAAGGTGAGAAACAGAGATACTTCATTTTTCTATGAATGGGCAGTGGTTTGAATGAGAACTTTCACTCACAGGCTCACACATTTAAAGACTTGGTCCCTGCTGATGATGCTATGTGGGGAGGTTATGGAATCTTTGGGACATGGAACATTGCTGTGAAAAGTATGACACTGGGGCAGGTTTTCAGAGCTTATGGCATCTCCTTACTTCCAGTTCACTCTCTGCTTCCTATATATAAAGATTTATTTATTTATTTCATGTGAGTACACTGTCACTCCCTTCAGACACACAAGAAGAGGGCATCTGATCCCATTACAGATGGTTGTGAGCCACCATGTGGTTGCTGGGAATTGAACTCAGGACCTCTGGAAGAGCAGTCAGTGCTCTTAACAGCTGAGCCATCTCTCCAGTCCTGGGAATAATGGTCTTCCCAGAAGCTATAGATTAATCAGTGAAAAAGCCCAATGCCAGGTATGGGACAAATTCCCTTGAATTATTGGTCATGAATATCCTAGAGACATCCCCACCCCACCCCTGAACAATATAGGCTCTTGCCATTGCTCTTTATTGCCTACCAGGACTAGATAATAAAAACCTATTCCTGAAAACACCACACACTTTGATCACAAAACATGGAGAAATCAAGGTAGCACCGGTCAGGAAGTTTTCTCACCTCTGGCTAACTTTCATAGTATCAGAAGGTGCAATAAAGGCTGATGGGAAAGAAAAGTCACCAAGAATCTTTCCCAGCTGTAAACCCCATGAGCTACAGTAACAAATGGCCTGGCAAGATATGCACATGAATGCAACAGTAGCATGAATGCTAGAGGAGTAACCAACTACATTCTATTTGGATTTAAGGCCCACTTTACAAAAGGAAACAAATGTCTGGTACTATAACTATGACCAAGAGCACATGGCTTGGGAGCCCATAGACACCAGGGATGAACCTGCTGCTGTTAATTTGCTAAATGGACATTGTTTCAAAGTGTTCTCTAATTTGTATTTCTATACCCACAGATTAGTGCAATATTAGACATCAACAGAGAAGCTTCTGTGGTGGATTCTGATTAATATAGGAATACAAAAATAAATAAATAAAAGGACAGAAATGAGTACCTATGCCATCCTTAGCCACAAGTAGGACAATTCCATCACACTCACTATCACCAAGGCTCAGGAAACATCATAAAAAAGTAGGGGGTGGGGGTGGATTACAAAAGAGTAACTAGGATGAATCGGTATTTAGGGATACAACAGGACCAATTCTCTCCTGAACTCAGAGCAATTGTGGTTGCCTGTGTAAGGCCTGTACAAAATCAAACCAGCCAACAATCCAGCACACGGAGGCAAGAAGACTTACGAGCCTACTGAGGTACTGTGGGTAGCTGATGGTTCTTGGTAGCTAGGAGGTGGAGGGCCTGTCTTTTAATGGATGTGGTCCATGGTGGGTAGACCATGCTCCAGTGGGCAGCTTCACACCCACGTATAGAACATGGGTAGAACAATTCTTTTTTGTTTTTAAAGAAGTTATGAGGTGGAGAGGCAGGTGGATGGTAGAGATGGATCTAAGAGGAGTCAGAGGAAGAAATGGGACATGAATATGATCAAAATACATTGTATATATAAAATTCTCAAGGAATTGATAAAATCATATACTTTAAGAAATATGTATAGGGAACATGTACAATCATACTTTAACTGAACTACTTAAAATAGCAAAATAGCAGCAATAACATTGTCACTGTCCATTGACATGAAAATATTGATATATTTTCAGAAAAGAATATTTTTGTATCAGAAATAGTGAGTGAACTAAATCCCACACAACAACTTCATAAATCTTGGCAGTATTTTGAAATAAAAATTCAAGTCACAGACTAGTTCATACAACAAGGTACTCTTTTAATAAACTTCAATAACATCTAAAAATCAAATATAATATATTTGCATATATTACAAATATAATACCATAGCATATAATATATAATATAATATATAATAATATATTTTATAATATATTTATATTACATACAACTTATATATTATATATTTCTAATATCTAATATGTATGACTCTATTATATATTTTATATTATATATTATATAATGTTCTATAATTATATAGTTAATTCATTTATATAATTATATAATGTAGTTATATATAATGTAGTTATATATAATTATATACATATAATTTTTAATGAAGGAAATTACAAATGCAAACTTCAAGATGATGTTTGCCATGGGGAAAGGTGTTAAGTGCTCAAACGTAAATTATGGCTGATATTACTTGTTGGGTTGTGTGGAAGTGAGTATATGTGTGGGAGAAAGAAATCTACGTAAGGACTAGTGAAGACAACTTCAGGAGCTAAGATTACAGATCAGCTAACTTTGTTCACAGGGTCAATTAAACAAAAGAAGAAAAGAAACCTTACCAACTTTGGAGGATCTAAGGAAGTGCACCAAAATAAGTACACTACGTTTAGTCAAAAAAAAAAAGGAAGCATAAAGAGGCTTTTCAGGAAAAGCTAACAGACAACGACAAAATGTCAGCCTGAGCCTATGGGTGGCTGAGAATAGCTACTAAGCTGAATGGTAACTAAGACTCATGAGAACAAGACTAGAAGCTAGGCAAGCCCTGCATCACCTTCTACAGCATAAGCCTCAGTGATCGTTGGAGCCTAGGATAATGACTATATGTGAGTCCTCTGGTTCCCTTTCTCACTCTCTCTGACTAGTTGGATTCCATCAAAACAACTATGACCTTGGAATGTGCCTAGAAGAGAGGGCACTACAAATACACCTAGTCTCCAGACCATTTTTACCAGGTCCTAAAGTTTCTGAACAATGCTGGACTTACTTGTTGATTCCTTGCCAGTCCTGAGATCTGAGAAAGGATTCCAGATTTGCCCAGAGGTGGAGAGAGAATTTACATATCAGTACCATGGACAGCTCCATCTGGCCCTAGAGAAAGCTCTGCATCAGAAACCCTCTACCCTTTCCTAACCTGGTATACAATTCCTCTTGCTTCTTCCTTGACCTTCTTGCCTGTATACAGGCTCTCCCTATGCTACTCTCCACCATACCCTGTGATGCCAGAGCAGCCTTCCTAAATTGTCCATCTGATCACAATTCCACCATTAGAAACTTCCACGATGCTCTAGCTTGGAAGCCAAGGCCCATTAAGACATCCCTCCCTTCTTACCAGCATTATGGATAATGTGGAAAGCTTCTGCTGCGCCCTAAAGATGGTGCCTACTGCCTTAGCCTCTTGGGGGAAAAAGTCCTTATTTGGTGAGGAGGTTGCACTTGCTAGTAGCCTGATCTCTCGTCATGAGTGTTAACCTATGGTGGAGCAAAACGTAGTATGGGCTGATGGGCAGTCCACTGGAGGCTACTTAAGCTGCACTCACGGGAGGCACGGGGGCATACCCCTTGATCTTGTAACTGAAAGTCATTCCTGAGTAAAACTGTCGCTGGAAGGAACTGGTGTGCTAGTCTTTCTTCCCTGCTGGTCAGGGTGGTCGGCGTGGCACAGATAACCTCTATTCCTACAGAGTTTTGTCCATGGTAGAGCTTTACGTTCTACATTTTTGATAAGTCTCTTCTCCTCTCTCCCCTCTCCCCTCTCCCCTCTCCCCTCTCCCCTCTCCCCTCTCCCCTCTCTGGTTCCTAAGCTAACAATTAGAGGATTCCTGGGACTCCATTCTTAATATTCTTGTCCTTTTATTTCCACTCATCCCTCCAGTAATATCATCTACTCCTGTAGATTTAAATGTCTCTTCAACCTAAACCTCTGCCCTGAACATCAGACTTGATAAATCTAGTTGGAGGTTCAATAGTGACCTCACTATTAACACATGAGTAATAAACTGGCTTGATTTGGGGTTTGGTTTGGCTTGCCTTATGGTAGTGATTAGAAACTTAGTACAGTTAGGAATGGGAGCTGTAAGGACAGATATCTTTGACTTCTTCTTAGTCTAAAAGAAAGTATTCTTTTAGCATTCAGCTGTAGGCTTCGGGTACACATCCTTTATCACACTGTGGAACTTCTCTTCCTCAAAGTTATCAACTGCTTTGTAAAGTCTTCTTTCTTTTCTTGTCAAGGGCAGCTTTGCTTATACACTGATGGCCTAAAATCAGCCATAGACCTAAGTCAGCCTGCTAACACGAAGTCTCAGGTCTCTGGAAAAACACTGAAACAGATAGCTATAAGGTATTGTAAACAAGCAGCTTTGGTGGAAATTTACCAGCCCAGATAGGAACAAGTAGTCGTAGGTCTTGTGGATAGTCATAGACCTTGAGTAGCCTTGGTGGATAGTACCAACTTAGATAAGGACAAGTGAATCATAGGCAGAGTCATAGTGAACTGTCCCCTGAACCTTCACCCAGCTGACTCTCTGTTCTAGAAGATATCTGTACTCCCCCTGGACACCTATGCTTCCTGTGTCATCCCCTTCCCCACATCCTGCCTTTTTGTGTATATAACCCCTGTGTGAAAAAGTAAAAATTACAGTTTGATCAGCTTCAACAAGCCATGGTTCTTTGTGTTCGCCTGTTTCCCCTCCTCCCCCCCCACCCCCCATTCTCTCTTAGGTGATCTCCCCAGACCCTGTTTAATGCCCTGCTAGACAGGACATTTTCTTACCTATATTGGAATGGTTATATTGTTTTCTTACATGCAATATAATAATGAGTTCTTTTGATTTTTAAATCTTAAGCCCTTCTTTCATTTCTAGTATTAACCTCATTTGGTCCTGATATACTCTTATATATTGTTTTTGTGTCCTTTTCATAAGAAAACATGGCCTCTAGTTTTTTTTTTCTCTTGAAATGTTTTTCTCTGACTTTAATATCAGGTTAATACTGGCCTCAAAAAACTTGGGCTGGGAATAGAGCACAGTGGTTGAGTGTTTGTCTAGTGTGAATGTGAGGTCCTAAGTACAATTACACACAACAACAACAACTTGGAAACACCTTTCATGGTTTTGTTCTTTATTTTGTTGTTATTTGAGAGTTGTGGAAAGAAACTTTTGGTATTAAGTACACCAGAAGGAGCAGCTGGCTGGGCAATGACAAGAGTGCTTCTCATCTCTCTGAATTTTATTTTCTATTACCACTTGGGGACGTGAGAGTTTTGATAAGAATCTTAATAATAAAGGGTTACTGGAGTCACCCATTTCCTCTGCCCACCCAGAAAGCTTTAGTAATCTGTGCTGGTCAAAGAGTTTGCCCATTTCATCTCTAAACTATCAGATTTACTATTATTAAATTTTCCAAGAATGTTTTGCCTTTCTTAAGTCTCAATTATAAATACATTAGAACATTGCTCCTGTCCTGCGGGTTCTGAACCTCTGTTCTGCTGTTGTTAGCGCTGCCACTGTTTCACTGCTACAGATTAAGTATTTTCTATTGCTATGATTTCCAGCTCATTGATCTCTTCTTCCTCAGTGTCTAATCTTGACTGGATCTTTGCTCAAATGTTACCTCAAGATTTGCACTCTTCCCAGCAGAACTCACTGCCCTCCTTTTCTGCTTGGTTTCTCTAATTCTTATCATCTATAGCTTATGTATTTATCCATCTGATTTAGTAATAATTTCTCTTTGTTGGAATGTACACACCTCATAGGCAAGAATCTTGTGTGGTTCTTCTATCTTGTAGCTCCAGAACAAAGATTATATTGAGCTCAGAATATATTAAATGATAAATAACTAAGAATAAATGTTACCATTTAAAAACTTTCCTGATTCCATTCCTATCTTTTCTGTATTTTGTATCACAGTGTTAATCATACTATTATTGTTGGTAAATATCCATCTCTCCCTTTCCTCTTCTTCTTCTTCCTTCTTCTTCATTTTCTTTCTCACACACACACTTGTTTTTGGCTACTTTGTGGGTTCTCCTTTCTTCCACCCTTCTCCACCCCTTTTCTTTCAACCTCCTAGCACTAGATGAAGAGACAAAAGGATTGAGGGGAAAGGAAAGAGATCCCTGAATAAAGTCAGGAGTCGGAACGGGGCAACATTATCCTTAGACTACTTCCTGCTGGTTAGGGGTGTTGAGTTCCTTGGGGCAAGTTTGATCCTCACCATCAGGATATCTAGTTTCTTGTTGCTTCTTCTTTGAGTACAACTACTTAAACCATGACCAACAACAACTAACAACTACCCTGCCTTTCAGGGCCCTAGTATTTATATACCCTCTGAAAAGTTCCCAGAATTCCAGATGTCACACAATTGTAGAAACTATCTGTAGCTGGAAAAATCATGCCCCTGCTATAGCACAAGGCAAATCATAGTCCGCTACTATAGAAAATCTGAAGCAGCCCCATAACCCACATCTGGGATTAAAATGAAAACATATTTCTTTGTTTTCCAAAGGAGCCAAAATTCCAAAATTGTCACTACCCCCAATCCCACCCCCACCCCACCCACATACACATATTTGTCCCCTGTGGTGGACCCACTAGGAGGATTTTCATTGTGAATAGGATTTCTTTCGGAGGCATGCAGTTGCCCAGAAAAGCAGAAGAGGGCAGCAAAGGGCTGCCTTTCCAGCTTTCCTGATGCTCCTCTCCTCAGGTCAAGAGAAGACATTATTTATTACATGGATCGAGCTGGAGGTTAGACCCACAAAGCCAATATAGTGGTTCCCTTACAAAAGAACTTGGGGAGCCTAGGAGGTCCCCTACATGGCCTTATTAATTCAGTGTCTCCCACCACTCACTGTCATTCACAAATGTCATTCAGGATACCCCCCACACACACCACACCCAAACACACACCACACCCCCCCACACACACACCACACACAAACATACACCACACCACACCCCACACACACACACCACACACATACACCACATACACCACACACACAAACACACACCACACCACACACACACACACACACACACACACCACACCACACACACAACACACACAACACACACAACACACCACACACACACACACCACACACACAACACACACAATACACACATACACCACACACACACACACACACACCACACCACACCCCCCACACACACACCACACACATACACCACATACACCACACACACACACACACAAACACACACCACACCACACCACACCACACACACACACACACACCACACCACACACACAACACACACATACACCACACACACACACACCACACACACAACACACACATACACCACACACACACACACCACACACACAACACACACATACACCACACACACACATACACCACACACACACACACCACACACACACCACACACACACACATACACCACACACACACACACACACCACACACACACACACCACACACCACACACATACACCACACACACCACATACACATCACAAGCATGCGCACACACACACACACAGTGCCACGCCCTTCCTCAGTTAAAAATGTTGTCCATTTCTAACCTATTCCCCTTTTCTCTAGCTTGTGCTAAGTTCTCTGGTTCAAATGGGATTCTAGACGTCTGGCTCCCTCCTTCCCAGTCACTCACTGTAGCTAGCAAACTCCCTGGGGAACTTTAATGCCTACCACTTCTAGTAAATTCTTGCCACAGACACTATCAGGAGAGGATCACTGCTAGCTCCAACTCATGGAACAGGAAACAGGCTCCAAGAGGAAAGAAGAGTGTGCCTAAGGTCACTGAGATTAATAATGCCCAGTACTGCTCACCATCTGTAGTCCCAAGACTCAGTAGATAAGCCAGGGGTAAAGGCCACACAGATTGGTTGGAAGCCTCGATACAGGCCCTTTTCTCCAAGAATTCTTTTCATCCAAAATAGGCCTAACCACTATAAACTTGCCCCCTTCCCACCCCCTCTCCCTCTCTCCCTCCCAACCTCCCCCCCCCTTCCTGTGGCATATACTCAGAGGTTGCAAGGCTGGGCTTTACCTGCTTCCTGAGAGCACACAGGCAGCAAGTGTACTCAACACAGCACACAAGACCTCACAAACAAGGAATCGCTCCCTTGGAACAATGTGTAGCTGCACAGGGATCTTAGGATCAACAACACCTGGATACTCTTTAGTCTCATCCACTCCAACTACTCACTCCAGGCCCTGGGATTCTCCCACTGGACTCTGCACTAGATGCCAAAGACACAGTTAACAGATGAGGAAACCACAGTGAATGCTAAGCAGAGGCACAGAAGCTTACAGCAATTCAGAGAAGACTGTGCTAAGACAGGAGAATCCTGGCTGGGCAGCCTCATCCCTGACCACGATAATGTTGGGAGCCAGCTGCTGCTTCCACTCGCCTGGGGTCCATGGGAGAAGCCATGCTTGGTCACTTTTTTTTACCACTCAGTTCTTCCCCTTCCCAGTGTCCTCAAGCCCATCATCTGGGTAGAGAATGCAACTGTTGGCGTAGCAGCAAAAAGACGAGAAGGGGCTTGGGGAAGCCAAGGGGCAATCCTAGTAAAGTAAGAGGCTTCGGCTGCTTGTATCTTTCCAGATAAGCTGCAGATAGAGGTGCCAGGCAACAATCCCTGTTGTTCCAGGTGCAAAAAGTCAGGCTTCAGAGGCAGCCAACCACTGATTTGCTGTGTGTCCCCAGACAAGTCTTTTTCCATCTCTGAACATCAATTCGTGTCATAATTAGGTCAAAGATAAGATGCTTATTTGATGAAAAGTCACTTACTGTAGTGAGGCTTGGCACAGAAATGTCTTAATACCTAAGTGTTTAAACACATTCATCTTTCTTGTTTCCTTCTACTTCAACCAACAGCAAAGAATCAACAAAGACAACACCAAACAGAGATTTTGCAGCAAATGAAAGTTGCTCTTTCTGTTAGGTAAACAGAGATGTAGCCCTGCAGTGGAAGGGTCATCAAAATCACATTTGATGAATGGACAATATATTTAATAATTTATAATCACATTAATGGAACAGCTGGTGTTTGTGGACATTTATAATGTACCAAGCACACAACATTGGCACACCTACCCTGTAGGCTAGGAACAGTCAAGACCAGTTTGAGTGTGTGACCAGCACAGATACACAGAGAACCTTATACCAGGGGCATATAGTTCTGTATTGACCATCTTGAAATTCAGAATCATTGTATCTCTGAGTGTGCTTTGTGTGGGAAAATAAAGGAGTGTGCACAGGGTTATTTAAGGCCTCACTTCACATAGAGACCTGCCACTTGTCACCTCTAAACTTCCATCTCTCTGAGATCAACTGGCAGGTGCCTGCCTGTTCCCTGCTCCCCAGCCACTCCCATCTTCCTGATCCTGTGGGGCCTCACTATAGGAACCCTGAGAGAAAGGGAAGGTGTGTCTGCCGAGTCATAGGACAGGGTCCTAGAGCAATCCACCCTCTGTGTGCATTTCATATCACCAGGACAACATTAAACAGAGAACAATAAACCGTTTGACAGCCTGAGAAAATTATAGTAAGAGGAAAGCTTATCTCCCCGCTTTTTAAAATTAAGACCTGTCTGAATTGAAAATGCATTATTCCTCACAATTTATGTACCTAATCATGAGTTCTGTTGATTAGAAGTACCTGACAGAAATAGATACTGAAGTTCAGAGAGGCTCGGTGATTTGTCTAAGATCACACAGCTAACAAGTGACAGCATTCAGATACCAACATTGGTACCGAGAAGAGGGTTCTAAAGTCTTGAAGAGCTTCAGCCCAGGAATTAGGAGTCCTGCACCCAACTTCGTGGCCAGAATCCTAGGCATGCTGCCCATTCTCATCTTTCCCGAATGAATGTCCTCCAGGGAGTTCTCCAAGGTAGCACGGTTCTCAGCTGTGGCTCTATCTTTCTCAGGCTGTGATTTTGACCGAAATGATCTTTGCCCCTCCCCCCACACCCCATGAGAACTGCCAGAAGCCAGTAGCAGATAACAGTCATCCACCCTACATGGCACATCATGGCATTTAAAGAATTTTCATGTCACTCCTCCATCAAGACAGTGATGAGATGAGCAAGAAATAGTAGCATTGCCATTTTCCAGACAAGAATGTTGAAGCACCAGAACAGCAATGATATTACCACACACTCACATTGCTTTTTAGGCAAGTTTTAAATAGGTCAACAGGGATCCAGAGGATTGAGGTAATAATAGGTGCATCCCCAATGGAGAAGCAGCCAACCCTCAAAAGTCCTAGTGAAGCAGGGCAGCATGGGACCCTCAGGAGCCCTGGCCTTGATGGTGTTGGCTTGACCCCTGGACTTGAGGGTCCCATCTCTGAGAAAATAGACCAGAGAAACAGTCAAGTGCTCCTGAGATAAGCAACTACCAGTATACAGTGTCTAGAGGGTGACTCAGTGTCCTGGGGGATGTTTGCCCAACACTGAGGTGTGGTCTCCAGAACAGAGATAGACCAGCTCCACCAACAGTGAGGGCAGAGGGTGGTGCATCCTTGGCCCTGTCCCATTGAGCTGAGATCCTCAGCCACTGTTTGTTCCCTTGGTAAGGATATAGCAACTACAGTAGGAAGACCTCCCACCCTTGTTTACCTGTGGATTATGGTGACTATAGATAAGATGTGTCTATGAAATGATTTATGAATTCTGTAAGCTCATCTATCCATTTCCAGCCCACCAGGAAAGCACCAGGACAGTTCTGACCAATAAAACTGTTTATGGTGAGACTGTGCTTTTCTATGGCCACTAGCCACATATGTCTACTGGGTAAGGAGCCAGTGGTGCCAAGGGAAAAAATAGAACAAGGCTAAATGGGACGTTTACCTGTGCATTTGGCATAGATGGTTCATAGCTTCTATGCTTGGTTGGAGCAGCTCTAGAAACTAGAAGGGACAATAAAAATGGAGCATCAGGCTTCAAAAGTATAGAGACAGTTACTGTCTCCTGCAAAGAAGATGTTTATTTCTGATACAGAGTTGGAAAACAACCCCAGGAAAGTCAAACAGCTGTCTCTAGACACAGTTGAAATTGCAGGCAGGATTAAATCTCATGATTCCAAAGCTCTCCCCTACCTTTGTGCTACACTGTTCCCGTATGTGAACCTGCCATCGCGTATCTGTCAGGTGGTTGTAATTAGCTGCTTACCACTGGGTTTAATACTTAAAGACAAATCAAGACACACACCTGGACTTTAGGTGGGAGTCCTCAGGCAAAGGCAGTGAAGCTGCCTCAGTGAGAATGTAGGGATTAAAATCACTTTGGTTTCCTTCCAGGTAGCTCACAGCACCATGTTATAAATATCATTGACGTCTGCTGAGTTTCCAGTTTATATTTCAAGCCATAGTTCCTGCCTAGAATTCCCTATGGAAATACCAACCAAGCAGCCTACTGGAGTCCAAATTTGGATACCAAATCGGCTTCTTGACCTTGTCCCCAAACCTTTCCCCTTCTTGACAAATGACAAGGCTCTTCCCACTGCACCATTCCAAGCTTCTGGAGTCATCCACGACTCCTTTTTCTCTTTTAAAATTTCTTTTATCCAATCCACTGACACTGACTCTATGCTTCCTGCTCTGTCCACAGGAAGCACAGAGTACTAGCCATTTCCACTGCTGCCACTCCTGTCTGCCCTCTTCATCTTCATCCAGACTGAAGAAATTCTTGGGTCCCTCTCCCTTTGTTGTTTATTTTTCCAAACAATAGCCAGAGTCATCTTTTTTAAAATAATTTATTTATTTTTAATTTTATGTGCATTGGTGTTTTTCCTGCATGTATGTCTATGTGAGGGCGTTGGATCCCCTCACATTGGAACTGGAGTTACAGATAGTTGTGTAGCTAGAACAGTCTTGAAATGTCACCATCAGTAAATATTTATTGGATGGGTGGGTGGGTGAGTGGATAGATGGAGGGATGAAGGAAGGGAGGGAGGGAGGGAAGAATGGATGAATTATTCAACTGGGCCATTAAAACAATGAGCCTAAAGAGCCTAAGATTAAGAGGGATGGAGTCTTTGAAGAACTTTTTCAGAAGGTGGAGCCTCGGGTGCCAGTCCCCGCCCCTGCTTCTCTGCAGACAAAACTCCGCCTCCGCTCTAGGTTGCCACAGTTAGCGGCAGTCCCCCCCCCGGGGGGGCGGGGCCTACTCACTGGGGCTTCTGACCCAGCCGGGCCAGAGCCGCGGCCCCTTTAACTCTCCACCTCCCTAGCACCGCTTTCGCCCTCCTGAGTTACGTCACCATGGGGCGCCCAATGGGGGTGCAGCTTACTGGCAAGCAGTGCCCGGGGCCGCTGCCGAAGGGGAAGTGAGCTAAGGCTGGAGCTATGGCCCGGGTTTGGAGCCTGCGGCCGCCGCCGCCACCAACACGTCCAGAGAAGCCGCGGCCGGAGCAGGGACCGGAGAGGCGGCTGGATTGGCCGCGGCGCGTGTGAGTTGCGGAAGTCGCCGGTGGCGGAACACTTGACGCTCGGAGCACTTCAGGCTGGCCGAGCGGTGGTCACCCCTCATCACTGCGCCCCCTCCAGGCCCTAGCAGCAGGGCTGGGGTTGCTCCAGGCTCCCGCTCGTCTCGCGCCAGTCTCCACAAACTCTGGACAGAAGCCACGGGAAGGTGATCATCCCGAATCCCAGTGGGCGTCCCGGCCTGGGCGTTTTCTAGGCACCCAGGCAGTGTCGGTGCTCTCTCCTGTCACCACCTGTCCAGTTAAGGATTAGCGAGTTCCCATTGCCTGCTCTGCAAAGTCTCCTCTCCTCCCATTCAAAAACAAGTTTACTTTCCTTTTGCTTTGGGAATCTTGTCCCAGAGATCCAAAGTATCCTTAGTTTTGTGTATCTTTTCCCAGCTTCTGGAGCACTCCTAGAAATATTGGCTGCCTACACGACTAAGAATCTCGCGCTTGGCTTAGCGGGTTGTTTTGTTCTGTTTTCCTTTTGACAGGTAATAGTTGTTTCAGGAATCTATCCATTTGGATCGCCAGTTCCTTGGCCATTTCTATGTAACTTCCCCCCATCCATCTGAGTCCAATTTCCTCTGGGCTCCATTCTCCAGCCCTTAGTAGATCTGGTCAGTTCCACCTCTGGGTGGGAGTGATCAGGGGGCTCTGGCCCAGGATTTCCAACCCTGGAAGGCAGCTGCAAGTCATCGAGAGAGCTGGGTGTTGGCTACGAACCTGGTAGCTCAGGAGTGGGCCCGCCACTCACCCCCCACAAAAAGATGAAGAAGCGCAAAGAGCTCAATGCGTTGATCGGCCTGACTGTTGACAGTCGGAGAAAGAAGACCAAGCAAGGCCCAAGCAGCCACCGCCTGCTTCGAACTGAGCCTCCTGACTCAGACTCAGAGTCCAGCTCAGAGGAAGAGGAATTTGGAGCAGTTGGAAATCGCTCTCGTTTTGTCAAGTGAGTGTAGCAGTGGGAGAGGGCTGAAATGGGTAAAAGGCATCTTGCACTACTACCAGCCAAGCAAATAGATACGGAGAGTGGGGAGTCCTTCGGAGAGTGGGGAGTCCTTCGGATGAAAAAAGGAAGTGGGCCTTGGAAAACAGAGGGAGAAAGAATGTTAGAGAGAGCAAGTTCTAACCCTAAATAAAAAGTAAACAGTCACTCTAATGTCTAGCAAGAGCTCCAAATCCAGCGTGGAAGTGTGAACTTGACAAATGGGCCCATAGCCCAAGAAGGAATTAAAAGGTTACTAATGGAGACAGAGGAGCAGAGAGGCTTTTGGGGCTAGGCATTTTTTTAAAGTAGGTCAAGGGACCTTAAGACCAATACTTGTTTTGTGTTTTCTTAATGAGCTTGGATACTGGTGATGGGAGAATATGGTGAAGGGCATACTGTTGAAAGTGTGAACCTTGCACAGAGATACAGGGTAAGGATACGGGAGGTGGGGAGCAGTCTTTTTTTCTCAAACCAGTTTCAGGTAGAGCAACCACTAAACAAATGAGCTTTGAGGATTGGAGGATTAAGAGGTCAGTTTGTGAGGCAGCTAAAGGAAACCTCAGACCTTTGAATCTGTCAGAGACCAAACTAAAAGCAGAGGGAGCCTGCTAGTGTGTAGAGGCAAGTGTTGGGCAGAGGGCTTGTTGTGATCTTTCAGAGTCTGTGTCCTTTTGTTAAGACTTTGGTTAGGTAAGGACCTCTCCAAGTTTGTGTTGTGAAGGTCATCTGATGAAGTGTGGGTCTCGAGAGTTGCCCTGCTGCCTGAGTTTAGAACTGAAGGCTAGGTGAAGTTTGGTGTGAAATCTAGTGTGTTTCTATTTCTGTCCTCCCAAGGCAGTTAAGTTAAATAATATCAGGTGTCCACTTAAGCCAGCAGATCTTGTTTCTCTCATTCTGTTGCAGTAAAACTTGGTCAAGAGTTTGTGAAGTTTCAGTAAATGAGCCGAGGTCTCCTGGGCTAAGTGAGCGTGTATGGGGTGGGGTAAATTATAGTGCAGGGATAGAATTCCATAGAACCCCTCGTTTTTACCAATCTTTCCACCCTTTCTTTCTTTTTATCTTAGTACTACTAAGGATTGAGCTAGATTCTCATGCATAGTAGACTCACACCCTCTCTCCCACCAAGCAGACATCCACTGCCATCTTGTAAAACAGGATCTTAGTAACTTGTTCAAGCTGGCATAGAACTTGGCAATCAATCCCTCTTCCTCAGACTCCTAGGTATATGGATTGCAGATGGGCCACTGGGTCCTTCTTGTCGTTTATACTTCTCAAACAGAGTTCAGCTCCAAAGACCACCTTCCTGAACTGACAGCAGTGATGGAGAGCCTACAAGCACTTCCTATGACCCACGGGAACTCCGTTTCCTGTGCAGTTTGAAACCTTTGTACCCAATAGAACTTTTCACAGGTCATATTCAGTAATTTTCAACCTCCTCCTATTAGTCGTAAGTGTATTATCCTGTGATCCTTGGTAAATTCATTGGTCATTCATTAGAGAAGATAATCGCATAGCAACATACTGATGTTAGTAAGGCTGTTCTCACAGCTACCCTCTCACTCATGGGTGACTGTGTTCTTCTGACAGGGGAGACTACGTCCGATGCTGCAAGATCTGCTATCCCCTCTGTGCCTTTGTCATTCTCACAGCCTGCCTCGTGGCCTGTGTGGGCTTGGTGTGGATGCAAATGGCTCTCAAGGAGGATCTGGACATCCTCAAGGAAAAATTTCGAACAAGTAAGTGCTCAGATTTTTTTTTTCAAGTTTTGGGAAAAACTGGCCCCGTTCCAAATTTGCCCATTTTAGTAAGCAATTATGTGTCTTGTTCTGTACACTATCTCAATGTCTGCTTAATTGTAGTAACACGTACTTGTTTTTCAACCCATAAACAAACTAAGCGGTTATGTACCATCGGACAAGTAGCATCTAAAATTATGACACTGCAGTCAACTCAATGCAAAGGGCCAGAAAAACTGTAGGCCAGAAGCCTGATTACACTCTACCTATAGCCTCGCCCCAGTTGCAGAGTAGTTGTTGTAATGCCACAGTTTCTTTCTACCTCACAGAGCCAGCATTAAAATGTGGAAGCATCTGTTTGTCAGGTGACTTCCTCTTTCAAAACACTGTAGGAACATAGGAGTGGACAAGTCATTCTAAGAGCCACCATTTACAAACTGTGCCAATGGACAAGTAAACTGTTCCAAACAGTCCTCCGACATAGGCATTATATTTGCTCTTCCCTACTGTCCCAGTGTGTGTGAGTGTGAGTGTGTGTGCACACACATGCCTGTGCAGTAGTAAAGATGAGAATTACTATTTAGAAGAAGAAACTGGGGCGGGGGGCAGATGGTTCAACAGGTATAGACACTTGCTGCCAAACCTAATCACCTGAGATCCACCTGTGCTGGAAGAGAGCACCGACTCAGTTGTCCTCTGACTTCCACAGATATGCTGTGGCATGCACATGTGTGTGTGCGCACACACATACAAATACACACACACACACAAATAATAAATAAATAAATGTATGTATGTATGTTTAGAGAAACACGCTTAGAAAAGTTAAGTAGGCTGTTTAGCAATTCCGTGTATAGAGCCGAGATTTATACCTGGTCCTCTTGCACTTTATCCCCAAGTCCATATTTATAGCCACTGCTGTACTGCATTACTGTTCCAGTGCCAATAAAAGCTTCATCAATGACTACAAGTGCCCACAAATTACTCTGTATCAGCTCTGATCAGTAGTCTATGAAAAGCTTAGTAGCTGTTGGAAGAGCTGGTTTCGTGCATGTGTATGTTATGGTGTTTGAGCACAGAGCAAGAACTAATAGGTAGCCTGTAGGCTTTTTCCCACAGGATGCTTATTTGTGCTTTCTGTTCCAAGGAGGAAAAACTTCAAATACCATGAACATCACCATCTTAAAAGTTGTAGGGAGCTTTTGATCCTTTGAAGAACATTTCGAGTTGCTGCAGAGGTGCACTGATGATAACAGTTCTGACCTTGAACCCAGCACAGCCAATGGACAGATTTGTCTCATGAAGGGGTTTTGTGCTTTAAGAGACTTCTCAACTTCTCAAAATGTCATATATTCTAATTGCAAAGTTCAGTTTTATATGTCCAAAGTTTTTTTTTTCCTGAAAGGCATGTGTACATAGTGGTTTCAACCAGGTTTAACTAACACATTTTCTTCTTTTCTAGCAACAGTATAATTTTTGGTTCTAGATTTCAAGAATTAATTTTCTAAGCTAAGAAACCAGTTTCAGTTTATTCGCAGACCTCAGTGGTAGTAGTACTCCAGGAAACTGACCACAGGCTTCCCAGAACTGTGGCTCCAAAACTGATATTTGAGCTTTCACTTTTCCTTTTAAGCCTAGAAAATCATAACCTCCTGAGGCAGAAGAATCAGTCAGCTTCTCTTAACCTACAGTCATTCAAGCTTTGAAGGTGACAAAGGACAGCTACTCCTTAGAGTGTGTCTCTAGTGACAGTGCTTTTAAAATCTTTTAATATTCACTTGGGTTTTCTTGACTTTCTGGTGCATGGATAGGATTGGGTAAGCCCACAATTCTTCATCAGAATCATCCTGATTGACATGATCGAATCAAAGTACAGCACAAAAAAGGATGTACAACCTGAAGGTCTCCCTGTGTAATTCTTGGTTTTGCAATATTGCAAATATTTTTAAGCCTATATTTTCTTTGCATGTAAACAATAAACATAACTCGGAAACAGTGTTAAACTGTATGTACTGAGCATACCTTTCTGTCCTATGAATTCTCCATAATTAGTTAAGCTTCTTAGGCTTGTGACACACCTCATTTTGATCACATACAGCAATTATATGTTTATACATTTCATACATTGCTCAGTTCTACCCTCTAGAGATTCCTTTCTGCAGCTATGTAGTTACAGGATACCAAAGTATTACCTTAGCTGGGCTTGCCATGGATTTCTTTGTCTGGAAATGTGAGACATATAGTAGGCCTGACAGATGGTTGGTAAATACTTGTTAAATATTTGTGAATGTCAGTTCCTAAAAATAGTGTAGTCAGGAGATGTCACTCCGTCCATATACCTGGGCTGTGAAGGCCAGCTTGCTACCATTGAGGAAGATTGTCCTGTAGCCAGAACTGCATTTGTCAACTAGCTGAGTAAAGCAGGATTGGAATTGTCAATCTGGTTGTGTTGTTGGCTTTGCTTTGCACGATAGAAATGTCAGTGGCCACTGAGATCATTCATTGGCAAGGGCTCTTACCACCACGCCTGATGACCTGAGTTCAGTCTCTGGAGTCCATCTGGTGGAAGGAGAGCCACTCTTGTGAGTCATACTCTTACCTCTGTGTCCATGTTACAGCACACAAACACCACCAGTACCATATGCAACACACACACACACAAGAAAGAGAGAGAGAGAAAACAAAGATAAGCAAGGACTTCGTGAGGGAGGGAAGTCTGTCGTGCTCAAGACTGTGGACTGATTGCTCACTAGTTCTGGTTTCAAAAAAGAGAAAGAACGGTTACCTTGACTGGAGTGGAGTAATTTTACTACGTTTAAATAATCATATTTTTAAAACTATGCTTGTACTTAAACACATCTCAGTAAGTTAATTTTTACTTTTTTCTTAATCTAATAAAACAGTGGAACTTATCAGCTCAGATAAGACCACCTGCCTGCTTGACTTGAATGCCTTTTGAGAAATCAGAGCCTCTTGTCCCTCATTTCAATCATTTTTCCAAGGAACCCCTGAAGAACAGGGGACGTACCTGAAGTGGAAAGCAAGGCTTATTTATGGCATACTTTTTCTTTGCAATGAGGAGTGACTTGATCCTTGAATTCAAAGACTTCAAAATGCTTTTAAAAAAAAAAATGCATTGCCTGCACGTATGTCTATGTCAGAAGTCTGGGTTCCCTGGAGGTGGAGTTCTAGACTCTTGTAAGCTGCCTTGTGGGTGCTAAGAATCGAACCTGAGACATCTGGAAGAGCAGCCTGTACTCTTCACTACAAAGCCGTTTCTTCAGCCTCCCTCCCATTTTTGAATGCTGTATTTTATGTGTGGTGTTTGCCTGGATGTGTCTGTGCCCTGTGTATATGCAGTGTCCTGGAGGCCTGAGGAAGGTGTCAGGTCCCCTGAGCTGTAATTACAGACTTGTGAGCTTGCATGTAGATGCTAGGAACTAGACCCAGGTCTTCCGGAAGAGCACTTCTAGAAGAACACTCTTAACCAATGAGCCCCTGGCCTTGGAACTTAATTCAGTGTTCTTTTTCCAGAATCGGGTATTTTAAAAGACTTCCACAGTCATCCGAAGCAAAATTCTATCTCCAGTATTTCCTCTCTGTCAGTGATGAAGCATTAGAGAAAACAGGAAGAATTTAGAAGAGAAGGAAAGTGCTAACCAGTCAGACATCTCCTTTTCCAATCATCCGGGGAAAGTAGTGGTTTGATATTTTGTACGAAATGTTAGATGCTTTTGTCTGACTACAGTACAAAGATGTGTCACTGACATCTTAAGCATCCTAAAAAGAGTGTTGGTCCAGTGAGCATTTAGTTTAACTGTTTGCTCTCAATTCTCACTATAAAATTAGAGCAATCACATAATTCTTTCTGAGCCTATATTTTCTTACCCATACATGACACATGAAGATGTATTTTTGCCTCGAAAGCACTTTGGTCATTACCCTGTTATGTTACAGTAATCTTCCATCACCTCTAGACAGGGAACTTTAGGGCCTTTTTCTATATAGTGGTGTCAGGTGTCACGCAGTAGGGACTCAGTAATGTATCATTTGTGATAACTACATCAAAATTGATTATAAATTATGGGGGGCATTGTATGAATACAAAACATAACTATTGACATTGTGTATGTTGTATTTGAAAAGTGTATGTAGAAATTTTCATTTCCTAGTCATAAAGATGGAAAAAATGAGAACTAGATAAATTATTTTGAGATTCAACATATTAAATTTTAAATGAGTTGCTTTCCCTGGTGAGAGAACATGAATAAGTAATTGTAAGTTGTTTGCCATACTTCCATTTATGTAACAAAAGTGCCTCAGCTTGGCTTGTCTCCCCTAAAAACCCACAGCAGATAATGATTATGATCCCCTCTTGCTCATAGGCTTCTCAGGATCCAGAGTGTTCTCAGGGCTTGCTAGCATCATGTATGTATTAGTTAATAGTTGTAACTCAGTTTATTTATGTCTCTGTCTTACTTCTTTTCCACTTCTAAGTCCTATTTATTGCATATAGACTTCAGGAAAGAGAGACCCTCCCTGCTGATGGTGTTTGACCACCTGAGTATGGAAGGCATTCATGGGATGGGCTTTTCTTTACAACCTAGCTGAAATTCTATAAGCAATTCAGTGACACAGAGCTGCATTTGTTAGAATGAGTAATGGAATGTTCTTACTGACTGAGACGGATGTTTTCTGCAAACCATGTGTAAATCAAATGCTATGCTAAAAGCACTCAAGAAAGTCTGTTATTTAAAATGCAATCCTATGGCAGCAACTTTTGAAAAATAAATGAAAATACCTAATTTCATTATTGTGAATTGTTCTGTAGTGGGCTTGCTAAAAGGGATATTGCCACCACCCTCAGTTTTTGTGAGGCCTTGTTATTGTTAAGTGTGCTTGCTTGTCCAACGTTTCTACTTTCTGAATTTTCTTTGTTGGATTGAAGAGGAGCGTGATGGACTGAGACATATGTTAGGAGATCAGCAAAGACCAGGTTTATTTAGGTAACAGGTGTTTACCAAGTGCTTAAAGTGATATTCTAAGTGCAGACCATACAGAAATGGACAAACCAAGCCATGGAGTTCACATTTTAGTAAATTATTTTATAGTTACCCTGTATGCCAGTTTGGGGGCTTTAATATATATATATATATATATATATATATATATATATATATATATATATATATGTATATATACACACACACATACATACATACATAGTAACTAATCAGGAAGTCTATGACCTGAAGAAAAATGATGTACGTTTTATTCTGGAAGAACAGTCATTATCAATATTTTATTTTCCATTAAGGGGAAAGAAATGCTTTTTAAAGGAAGAAGAGAGTGTACCCTCGGCCTCTGCCTCAGGCTTCAGATCTCTTAACTATGCAGGAATTGTTTCCACAGAGTCCAAATTGTCCCCCTGCACCTCACCTGACACGTTTATCTTCTGTTTCGTCTTGAGCTTTTGGGTTGGTTAAGAAAACACTATTAATGGAATAATCTTATTTCTCATAGTAGTATTTGAATACCCCCTCACAGTCAGCCAATTTAAAGTAGAAGAAAATAAGTATTTAGAGGTAATTTGTAAATTTGTAATTTGTGCAACCGTGGGATAGGAGTTGTAAGTCTAATTGGCTAATATGAAAGCTGGTCAGACATTTATTTATCACCAACTGTATGCCTGGTTAAAAGTGTTAGAGATGTACATTTACAGCACAGTGCTGCCCTGCCCCCACTTTCTATTTTCAGTGTAATTCGGTGATTGTGGATTAAATCATCATCATCCCAAAATTAATTCACTAACTACTCATTAATCTCTCTCCTTCCCTTCTTTCCTACCTTGTGATTGCTTCTCCTCCCCCCAAATCCCCATTCTGGGACCAGAGGGAATGTCATCTTTATTTACAATTGTTCTTATTTTGCTTTCAGTGGAGTCTAATCAGAAAAGCTCATTCCAGGAAATCCCCAAACTTAATGAGGAACTTCTCAGCAGACAAAAACAACTTGAGAAGATTGAGTCTGGGGAGCTGGGCTTAAGCGGAGTCTGGATCAACATCACAGAAATGAATAAGCAGGTAGTGAAAGTGGGACTTTATTCCTGTGTAAGCTGTGGGAATGAATTTACATTGGTTGGTGAGCATTTAGTGTGAATTTATAATTCAAGTTTTTTTCTTTTTAAGTTGGAATTTACTGTGATCACAACATGTTAAAATAGTAAAATAGCCCCCCCAAAAAACCACCCCAAAACAAACAAACAAACAAACAAAAAAAACCCTACCATTTGTCAAAATTTTAAATGCATTTACCAAGTATCTAAAATGTTAACCCTTTCTGTACATGCAGAGTTCCACAGGGTAGAGCACTATAGAGGGGGATATAAATAACAGAGTCCGCTTCTTCTACAGAGTAATATAAGTAGCAAATAAGAAGGAATGCCGTCTAATGCCTGTTGTTGTTAGGTGAGTTTGTTTTGTTTATGTTTTGTTTACAAACTTAGAGGGTTATCATGGGAGTATAGTGCTGTAGTGGGAAGCCAGATCTAGAACAGCCACATGGCTAAGGGTCAGGTAGACTAGCTTAGGAGCAGGTATAGAGTCACCTGACTCTTTGGCCAGACAAGCAAGTCTAGAGAAACCTGTTTAGCCTCAAAGTTGTTCAGAGCTCAGTAGGCGTTGCTTCCAAAAGAAGGAATCCACCAGAGAAACCATGTTTACTCTAAGGATTTTTGACCAAGATTCTCACACATGTAAAGAATTATAGTTACTATTGGGATCCAGAACCAGTTGTCAGGCTTGGGTCTTGAGTTGATTTTTGTTGTTGCTGCTGCTTAGTTTGGCTTTTTGTTGTTGTTGTTTTCAGTTTAATGAGGAAAGATGATGGTCATTGAAAAG
This sequence comes from Arvicanthis niloticus, assembly GCF_011762505.2. Lineage (NCBI taxonomy): Eukaryota > Metazoa > Chordata > Mammalia > Rodentia > Muridae > Arvicanthis > Arvicanthis niloticus. The sequence goes on along the minus strand of NC_047662.1, from coordinate 37,393,716 downwards.
AAAACTCAAGTACCAAATAAATGATACACATTCAATTTACTTAAAATTAGGCTTGTCATCTTTGTTGGGATTAAGAGAACACTCTCTTCAGGATGGAGTCTTGAATGAGCCTGTAAGAGGAAGCACTATTGGAAGAACGAGCTTGTAAATATTTATAAAGTCACACCTTTCCGCCACATTTGGGAGTAGGATAGTGGGACAGTTCAGTGTTTAAGGCTAGTGGTACTAAAAAAAAAGTAGATACTCATTTCTTTTGTGCACAAAGAATAGACTCAACTGTGACCCTACATGCACACAGCAAAGGAGTAGGGTGGACAGAGATGATGTCACAGATGGGAGTAGCACGGCTCTGGGAGAATGAACGTTTCTCCTGGGCAGTCTGTGGATCTAAGTTGGCAGAACAGGGTCAGCCATTCTCAGACGAAGTTAAGATTGCTTTGCATGAAAAGACAGACAAACATCAACTGTCTGTCTCCATCTCCTTACATATTGGCATTCTATAACTGCTCAAAGAGAAAACTGGTACTTAGTGTGCTGTAAGATGTCCTAGGACTTTGTGTATAAACCTGGAGAAAGTTAGACTAAAACTCTTTACAGATTAGTAGCACCAAACTTTATGAGATGCTAGCTTGATCTATTAAAGCCAATGTAATACAGAGGAGTTCTCTCTCCACTAGTGTAGACCCAGAAGGATGGATGGCGGTGAGGTAGAGCTGAAAGTTGTTTCCAAAGGAAGCTTGGAAGGCTGGGTGGTTTTCTAAAGTCAGTGCTATACATCTCTAGTGCCTTATTCAAGCTAGCAGCCAAAATGAGCCAAGATGGAAATAAAAGTAAAAATACTGTTTAGTTATATTTCTATGGCTAGTGGTAATTGTCAATTCGGGTGATTCTAATAGCATTTTTAAACTTTTGAAAGATACTCAACCCACAAGAAAATATATTCTGTCACTTATTAAGAACTATTTCTACTACCAAGTAAGCTGAAGTTAATTCAGGCTGGGGAAAAGGCCATCTGGTTGAGAAAGTTAAAATCCAACTTTTCCTTAAACCTTTAAGGTAGTACTTGAATCTTCATTTACACTTTGTTTTATTCATGAAACCTCTGGTACTGTGCCTGTTCCCTCATGACGGTTGTAAGACACTTCCCTTTCTGTGGGGACAAATGTTTACCGAGCTGCTTTTATGGAGCTAAAGCCTTTGTGCCTCAGTCCATTCAGACTGCTCTAACAGAAAGCCTTAGACTAGGTAACTTATGAAGAATGGAATTTATTTCTTGCGGTTCTGGAGGCCCAAGACTCAAGGATCAGGATGCCATCAGACTTGGTCTCTGGTGAAGGCTCATTGCTTCATGCATGGTCCCTTCTTGTTATAGCTGCATTAGCAGAAGGGGTGAGATGGCTCCACTGGACTATTCATGAAAGTAGAGCCCTCTCATCATGCCTGAAGAACCCCACCTTTTACTGTCATCACATTGGAGATTTTTGAACATGAAACTTATAGAAGGAAGTACCAACATTCAGACTACAGTAGATTTAGAGCCAAAAAGATGCAATTCCTTACCCCAGCGATCTTATGGACAAACAGAAAATAGGAAGGTAAGCAGCTTGACATGAAGCAGGCCCATACGGCTCAAATGCTGAGGGCATATTTACATGAATATCCAGCCCAGATTGGGATCAGCTTTCCCAGAAGTGTTGTGCTGAGTCTGAAGAGGAAATGGAGCAGGTGGACCCTGAAGAAAAGAGAGGTTACTCTCCGTAGGACAGTCAGCTGATCCTCATAGTTTTATCTACTTGCTAAAATCTACTTGTAACCTCAGAATCTGTAAGTATGAAGCTTTTAACCATCCATTGATCTGTGCAGACCAACAATAGCTTTTGAATCACCCCACAGACACTGGAAGCTGGAGCATCCTGCCTTCTTGTTCTGTTCTCATACTGTAAACAAGTGGGGTTCTGGGCTGTGTTTCATGTCCCTTTCACATTTCTATCCTCTTTGTTGGTGATTTCACTGTTAAAAGCGGGGCTTCCGTCAGACATCACTTTCCGTGCTGCCGCTCTGAGTTCAGTCTCAGTCAGCAGTGTTGTTAAATAAGATGTTTAAACAGGAACACGTATAAAACAAGGTTATATATTAAATTGATGTGTTACTGAAAATGTGACCAAAGGACTCACAGGAATCCAGCCCCCACCCCTAGGAACAGTGTTTAGCATTCACTAATCCAATGTTTGCTGTAGCTTTTCAGAAGATAACTACCTAATAACAAGAATGGAGTACCTTTGTAAAACAATAGACAAGTGACAAGACTGGGTATTGAGGAAATTTTAGTCCTTCCTTATAGCCCTGTTGGGCCCAGAAAGAAGCCAGAGATAAAGTAAATCAACAAGCACTGTTATCAAGGACCTTAGGCGCCCTTCTGTAGTTACCTCCTGCTTTCTTCTGAGCACTTGTATGGCAGTCATTTGCATATGCATCTCATGTAGTCTGGAGACTGTACACTGTACTTACTCAGCCTCAAGCTGGTGATGCAAATCTGGGTAGTGGTGATAACTGTTGTACATTAAATGTTTCCTTTGTGCACACCACTCTATTAGCTGAATAGCATGTATGATCTCCTTTCTTTGTCCTTAAGTCACAAGTAATAAGTGGTACACCCAGTGCAGATAAGAAAATTGAGATTTGCATGGTGGTGGTGGTACATGCCTTTAATCCCAGTGATTGGGAGGCAGAGGCAGTCAGAGCTCTGTGAGTTCAAGGCCAGCCTGATCTACAGATCAAGTTCCAGGACAGCAAGGGCTGCACAGAGAAACTCTGTCTCAACAAGTAAAGCAGATAGACAAAACGAAACAAACAAACAAAAAAGAAAGAAAGAAAAAGAAACTTGAGGCTCAGAGGTAAAAGAGTTTACCCAATTTGCAGCTGTGTATCAGTCTAGCATTGAAGCATTTAAGTCTTGGGAGCCTGTTTTCCTTCCATTTTTATAGAAATAAGTAGGGGTAGGTGCACCTTTAATTCTAGCACTTTGGAGAGAGAGACAGGAGAATCTCTTGAGTTTAAAGCCAGCCTAGTCTACATAGCGAGTTCCAGGATAGTCAAGACTGTATAGAAAACCCCTACTCATAATAATTCATTTGTGAATCTCTGTTTGCTTAACTTTCCTCACTATTTAAAGAACATTAAATTCAACCCTGAAGAAAAAAATAGTATTTCTGTTTTTGAAGTATAAAATTTGATATTAAGCATATAATCTACAGTGGCTATTTCTACTTTTGCTGATTAAAAATAATCATAGACTATGCATAGAAGTTATAACTTATTTTTTGGCTAAATGTGATTTTTTTTTCCTTAGTGGTTTCTATTTGACTCAGTTTTTAGTGTCTTCAGATTGTAGAATGTGACATTTGTTGATAAGTTCTGTTGTGATACTTGAATCCAGTCTCATATTCTAGAATCTCTGTTGAGACTAGAGACAATGGGAGAATACCCCTGTCTATCCAGCCCAACTATGCATGTATATGTACTGTACTTTCCCACACAGTTTGGCTCTACTGAAAAGGGGGGGGTCTGGAGGGTAGGTTGTCTTGGTGGTATAGGGGTGCATAACTAAGCTGGGACCAGTCCAAACCCACGGAGAGAAGGCCTAACCTGCTCCTCCTGAGTGGCTTTTATTACTTCTCTAGTTTTAAGTGAAATGGCAGCTTCCAGCAGCCACACTAGCCTTCTCTGAGACCATAATGTTCCAAAGATACTTCTGACTAGCTCTGATAGCCTCAAGATACCGAGTACCTGACAATAGTTTCTACCCAGATCATTCGATACAGTGCGTTATTATCCCTTTAGGATCCATCTGCCAATTGTCAGTGATAGTTTATTCACTAGTGTGTATCATGTCACATAATAGGGTGTGTAGAATAATCGTAAGACATCCCGAGAGGAGTCCCTTCCGTTCATATTTCTCATAGTTGTCTCATGTCAGTGATACGCTCTGCACCGCCTATGTAGTATAAAGCTATCAGAGCTTTTAATATTATCAGCTTGTGGATCACACTAAGTGTGTATGTAAATAAACGGACACATTCAGTCTGTGGTGTACTACCACATTCTTGTTTACTGAATATATCTATGTATCTAGTGATAGGCATTTAGATTATCCTAGTGTTTTGCTGGTACAAATAAGAAAGACCCGTTGTGCATATTTCTTTGTGCCTGTGAGCAAATAATCTTCAAGATAGGTTCCTATAAATGAAGTTGCTGAACGTCAGTGGATATAAACATTTGAGGGCTATTCTTTCAAACAGTCCTTTTCCAGTTTACATCTCCATGAACAATACATGAGAATGCCTGTTTCCTTATGTTCGTTGAAGCCTCGATATCCACAGCTTCTTAAAGGAATGGGGGGGAAAAACCCACAGCCTCCCTGATATAATTGCTGCTGTAAGAAGTTTATAGCTTTCTAAAAGTATTTTTAGTGTGGGCTTAGTGTCTCACCTTTTTGTTTTCAAATGGATAAGGTTAGAACACTGGTGAGTGGTCTGTGTGTTTGAGAATGGCACGTGTGAGTACTCACTAAATCCCACTCCTGAAGAACTGCCCTGATTACTCGGTTGGACTCAGCAATATGCTAAGAGCTGCAGTCACGTGGCCTTTAATTCCTGTAACATATGAATCATCTGTTGCTGGGTTACACGTAATCTCCAAACTCAGTGGCTTAATACAACAAACCTTCATTATCTCACACTTTCTGTATGCCAGCAGAATATTCATGCTTACCAGAATGTTAAGGCTAAAGCCCTACGGTTGCCGTTAAGGTGCACAGAGAAAATGCCAGATGCCAAGACTCTACTGTGTCTCGCATCCTCTCGTGCCTGCCTCAACTTCACCTGGAGCAAGTGGCCAGAAAGTTGGGTGTTTGTGAGGCCACTCATTACAGCTATTAGTTAGCCTTTGTTCTCATCCCAAAATTTAGAATAAAAAAGCAGTCTGGACCCAGGCTCTTTGAAGAGTGTTTTGAGTCACACTGCAAGATTTGTTAGAATGTGAACTTGAAGGCTGAAATTGCATGTTATTCAGGTTCCCCCAGTCCCCATTCAAGATAGGAATCCAGCTACTTAGAATCTTACCCCTAAGTAGCAGAAAGGAAGCCACATTTTATTTTTATTCAATTTCTGTTTTAATACATTCATTGCATCCTTCAGTGAGTCAGTGGGTATTTATTGAGCTCCTTCAGGGTACAGAGTAATGCTGTGGTTGAGCTATTGAGTTTGAAATATTAATCACATTATTAAACCAAAACCAAGTCCCTGAGTAGCTGAAAGTGCTGTTCAAGTTGTCAGGATACCATTCCTGAGGACTATATTTTGTGATGATGGGCTTTTACTTTATAATGTACATTCCCACTTGGACAGGAACAAAAGTTCAGTTAAATAACTGAGGTGTTCTATTTTACCAAAGTGAAGTTTTGAAGTGGTCCTTGATCATCAGTCTTTTCTTGTTCAACTGTTGAAGGATTGTGTGGTTGTCACTGCATCTTTTGAGTAATAGAAGGGTTCTGCACTGTGCCAATGCTAGGACTAAGGTAAAGAATGACACTTGCAATGCCCTGCCTCTTTGGCACCAGTTCAAATTGGGCAGAGAAATAGGGGCTTGTTGCTGCTTCCTTCCTGCATCTCAGTTCTTCTCACAGTACTGCATTTTCTCCACTCTGTGAGCTGACAGGTACCTGACGTTGTGAACTGTAGAATTTGTGAAGGAAGCATATACTCTAAATATTCTGTGTTCATTGTTTGTTAATCGTTTTCAGATTTCTCTGTTGAGTTCTGCAGTAAACCATCTAAAAGCAAGTGTCAAAGCGGCCGCAGACTTACTTAGCCTGCCTAGCACTGTAGAGGGACTTCAGAAGGTAAGTGCTACATTTGGGCACTGTGGTCACCCTAGTGCTAGAATTCTGGCTCCTTGAGAGTTCCCTTCGAAAACCTGGCATTTGAAATCAGCTGCTTCAAAAGAGCAGTGTAGTGTACCATGTTCTATGGAATACAAACTTTGGTAGTTAGGCCCTTAATTTCCAACAGGTTTCTACTTTATGGTTCATACAGTTTTTCATTTGTCGGTCTGGGTTTCAGAATTACTCCTCTGGGACCATTGTGTTAGCAGATGGTGGTTTACATTTCAGTTTGTCCTTACGCTTCATGAGCCCAGACCAATGGTGGATGAGAATTACTTTAAACCTCTGCTTTTCCATGACTGGAAAGAAGTTGAGTTGTTTGTTTTGTCTTGCTGCTTAAAGATGATCTAAAATGAATGCTGAAGTTAAAAATTAGGGAGCAGGTGTGTAACAAGGGTGCTTTTAAATACTCTGGGGTATAAATTGAAAAAAATTACTTTGGGAACAATTGGGTATTATTTTCTAAAGGCATTTGTGTAAGTCCTAAACAACTACTTGTGTGTACACCATAGACTCCAGGGCTGTGTGCAAAGACCAGTTCATAGTTTCTGTTTATTTGACCCCTGGTATGTAGATGTAGCAAACGAGTAGCAGCCAGAAGTATGAGAACAAGGACTGCCTAGAGCTGACAGGGGGTGAAAAGAGCAGGAGGGAACAAGGTTTCTCATTGAACATGGAGACCGTCATCCTCACAACAAGAAGGGAAAAAAGATTCTAGGAATAAGAGCCCCTTGCACAGTGAATTTTAAAGCTAGGATTCATGGCTTTTAAAAGTTAGCCTGTGATGTTTGATTCAGTTATATTCCAGGCTCTGTCCATAAATGTCTAAATTGTTAGACAAAGTGAGAAATTTCTAAACCACAAACAAAAATAAAACATGATGTTTTACAACCAAAACATTGTGTGCTCAGCCCGTGTAATTTGCTACCAATGTGACCATCTGCTCTCAGAGTTTAAATTTAAAAGGTCGAGGCAACTTTAATGAGGCAGATTTCTTGCCATAATTCCCAAGAATCAAGTAGGAAAAGACAGGCCTCTGTAGCTTCACAGAGGCAAACCTTGGCAATCTTACATTAGAAAAGGAAACTGGCTTGTTCTTGTTCTCTTTAACTCAATAAACACTTGTGGAGCTTTCTCCAGCATGTACCAGGCACTTTGCAGTTGGTGGTAGAAACACCAGTTTCAGACTTCCATTCTAGGATTTACAAGATCTGTCAGCTGCTTTCCTAAAAACAACCCCTAAACAAGAGCTCACTATCTTCCTGTGTCCTGACGGCCAAGCCAGCCAGCCAGTGAGGATTCCCAAACAGTAGGTGTCTTTGAGTGTCTGTGGCTTTTTGCAACAACAGGGCTTACATAGCATAGTAGCTTAGAGACTACCCTAAATGTTCTCTCTTTGCCATCCTTTTGGGCACTGCTTTTATTGCAAATGATGATGCACTTTTGAAATGGTAGTTCATCTCTAAAACTTAGCTAGCTTTCAATTATGTCGTGTAACTTTTTAAATATTGAAAGTATTATCTCCTGTTTTCTTTAAGGTTTTGTTTCAGTGTAATTTTAAAAACTTGCTTTGGGGACCTCATGCTCAATCAGTGATTGGCTAGGAGCATCCCCCTCTGTATTTGTCAGGCTCTGGCAGAGTCTCTCAGGAGACAGCTATACCAGGCTCCTATCAGTAAGCACTTCTTGGCGTCCGCAATAGTGTCTGGGTATGGTGACTGCATATGGGATGGACCCCCCCGCCCCCAGGTGGGGCAGTCTCTGGATGGCCTTGGAGGAGTTAGAGAAAGCACTGAAGGAGCTGAAGGGGTTTGCAGCCCCATAGGAAGAACAACAGTATCAACCTGCCAGACCCTCCAGAGTTCCCAGGGACTAAACCACCAACCAAAGAGTACACACAGAGTGACCCATGGCTCCAGCCGCATATGTAGCTGAGGATGGCCTTGTCAGGCATCAATGGGAGGAGAGGCCCTTGGTCCTGTGAAGGCTCAATGCCCCAGTATAAAGGAATGCTAGGGCAGGAGGCAGGAGTTGGGGGGAAGGAAGAACACCTTCATAGAAGCAGGGGCAGGGGGAATGGGATAGGGGGGTTTTAGAGGGAAAACAGGAAAAGGGGATAACATTTGAAATATAAATAAAAAATATCCAATAAAAGAAAAACTTGCATTGGAGGCTGGGGATGCAGTTCTGTTGGTGGAGTGCTAACCTAGCATACACAAAGCCCTAGGTTTGATTCCCAGCACCACATAAAACCAGTTGTGGGGATGTAGGCCTATAATCCCCACATATGGAAGATAAGGCAGGAAGATTAAAAGTTCAAAATCATCCTTGGGTATATGGCAAGCTGGACTACATGAGACCTCCTCAAAACAGTAAAATAACTTTGGTTAAAAATACTAGTGTTACATACATACATACATACATACATACATACATGCTAATATTAAAGTGTAAATTGTCAGTATATAAAGGTATAAAACCCACCAAATAATAACAGTCTTTTGGATCTTTTTTTTTTTTTTTTAAGTAACTAATGGAGACTGAAGAGATAGATCACTGGTGAAAAACACATACTGCTATTGCTGGGGACTGTAGTTTGGTTCCTGTAGCTCCAGGGGATGCAGTAACCTCTTCTGGCCTCTACAGGCACTTGCATTCACATGCACATGCCCACAACATACACTCCTGCATGATTTCTTAATTTTTAAAAGATGACTTCTGAGTCATGCCCTCTGTATACTTGGGTTCTTTAGGACTAATAAGAGCAAAGTAAGCAGTTGTCCCACGTAGCTACACTCACTGCTGGCAGGCTTCTACACCAGCTGAGGTCTCCTAGAGCCAAAAGACTACACCCACCCAGGTTTGCTCAGAAGTCATCACTTAATATTCCTGACTGTTGGCAGTCAACAACATTGGCTCTAGCCATCTGTTTGCCTGCAGAGTGTTTAACACATGTAGTTTAAGAGTGGGTATATTATCCATGAGTCTCAGACTTTGTTAGCTTTTATTTTATTTTATTTGGTGTTATAAATATTTTTTTAGGAAAATATCTTTTATTTTAGAAAGATTGTTGTTTTCCTTAATTGGGAAAATAGTTTAACTTATATATGGAAAATGTTCACATAAAGAATGAATGTTTATGTTTTTGTTAATTGTTTCAATCTAAGTTGCATGGAATTTATAGTTTGACTATAATTGAAATAATTAAAATATTTATTTATATTCACTTAGTGTTTTAGTGTTAATTAAAATCACAGTATGCCACTATACTGCCATTAGAATGGGCAAAATTTTTAAGTTAACAGCACCTGTTAACTTAAAAACCTTTTGAATGTGTAGAGTAATATGAACTCTCTTAAACACTGCAAACGGGGCTGTAAAAATGGCACAACCATTTTAGAAAGTCATATGTTAGTTTTTTTGTAAGTTAGGTATAGATCTGCCATATGGTCAGCTATTCATCTATGTATTGTGGTAATGAGAAACTCTGAAGGGAGATGAGGGCACAAGACCATATGAAGACTACCTCATGAGTGCTTATAGCCACTCTATTTGTTCAAGGTATCAAATACTAAAATAAAAATAGCCTAAATGTCTATTGACTGTTGAGTAAACAAGTTGACAAAACCATAACAGTAGCATATAACGTGCCTATCAGCTTAGATATAAATGAATCTCCAGCTTTACTTGGTGAAGGAAGACATACTAAAAAACATCTTAGGAAGTGTATGCTCATTATTCCCTTTACGTAAAGCTCTAGAAAATGCAAACTGACATATAGAGACAGAAAATGAATAATTTGCCCTTTCCTTGGGTTGGAAAGGGGAAATTATAGAGAGGCATGAAGAAACTGGGGGTAGGAAGTAGTGTCTATTGCTTCTATTATGGAAATAGTTTCACAGGCTTATTATGCCTTTTGAATGCGTGCATAGGTTGCATGTCAGTTATGCTTAATAAAGCTCTTCAAAGGGCTGATATTCCTACATTGTTTATATGCAGAGTGTAGCTTCCATTGGCAATACTGTAAACAGTGTCCACCTTGCTGTAGAGGCGATACAGAAGACTGTGGATGAACACACGACAACCTTGGCGCTCCTGCAGGGCAGTATGGTAAGATCTGTAAGCACTACAGAAAGTCAGCATGCTCCTGTTCACTATTCCCTGTGTTGGTCATGACACTAATTTCCCACTGAGCTGAGCAGACACTACTCTACTTGCTTCTTTTTAAAAAGCAGTGTGGCTCATTGGTCTGCAGTCTGTAAACTAAACAGTTAAGGTAGATGAAATTGAAAGCAAGGTCTTGTGTAAACATGGTATTGTAGGAGATGCCCATGATACATTTTCCAAAGATGGAACAGTAGGAGATTAGAAAGGCTTCTGAAAGGAGGAGATGGAAATTGAAAACTCTCTCATCACTGCTAAGTAAACCACTCCAGCAAGTTATTATTTCTCACTCTCTGAGCATCAGGGATGGGAAGAGCAGCTTTTTACACCCCAGTGCTGAGAGACAATCTAGAGGAAGAAAGGTGAGGTGGTCCAGCTCCCTCCAGGTGTCAATGGAGTGCAGCCATATATATGATCTAGACCATGTGGAATCCATCCTGCACCAGCCCCCGAGATGAGCTCAGGGCTCACAGAGTAGTGAGAAGTAAAACATTTTTGTCAACCCCCACATTTGAGGATGGCTTGTGTAACAACAAATAGCTAAGGTGGAAGCAAAGGCCTGCCACTTCCATCTGCCTCAGTCTCCTCTGCAGCTCCACACACAAGCACCACAGTCATCCAGGCAGTAACCACTTTGTAACAGCTCCCTGAAGGACTTATGAAGGGAAGCAAAAGGGGGTGCAGCCCTTGCTGTCCTGATGGAGAAACAAGTTGACTTCAGACTCTAAACTTGGCAGTTTGTACCAAGGAACCTGAACTGCATCAGAGTTCCAGAAAGGGTTTTCCTGTCTTCAGAACCAGTGCTCACTGTTATTAGCAAGTCATTGTTGCTGCTAGTGGGGCTAACCCAAAAGGAGAAGTTTAGGTATCCAGACACCTCGCTTCTGATTCCATCTGCCACTTCGGACCTCTGTAACCCGTAATAGCAAAGACTTCTCCACCTCACCACTCCTCTGTCTTATGCATGCTCTCAAGTAATGAGCTATTTCCTAAAATATTTTCTCCTAGCTGAATATTTTCTGCTTCCTAAAACCATTTGGTATTATACCTATTTCTTTTTAATCTTACCTTCAACTTATGAAAACAAGGTTGATAAATGTCTAGGATTTCAGATTTTAAGGAGAACTGTTTTGCCAATTATACTGTTGTAATTGAATCAGTATCTACCAATAGTAATTCTTTCTACTAGCACACTGTACTAACCTATGGCTGTGGGCTTAAAGAAATCAGCTATGCAGCTTTTCCCAGGAAAGGGTAAAAGTATATCTAAGCATGATATACTTAGGTCTCTACAAAGAGAGACTAGAGCAGTGGGAAGGAAAGGGAAGGGAAGAATCACCCTCCAATGTAGATACCAGCATACCTGTAAGGGAAAGCCAATCATATGTTTATTCACTGTGCATTATATTAGATTATGCAGTTTCCCTGGAGGATAGATAATGAAGGAGAGGGGTTTCTGAGGAATTCGTTCCATTAAGAAACTGAGAAGCATATTAGGAGGAGCTCTGATTCCTGGGGTAATCTGGGTGCTGCTACCCAGCCTCTGCTTCAGGCTGGGCACCCTCAAAAATCCATGATACCTTTGACACCTTTCAGATGTGTCATACTGTAAGTTTTGAGGAACTACTGTAGATTAATCCGTAGCTACATCCTGGGAAGGCAAGTGTGTTCCAGGACCATCCCAGATAGTTAAGTAACCTACTAGTTAATTGTTGCCTGTACACTAACTTCTATTTGTGTAAACATTTCTTAAAGGAGACCAATGGAAGCAACCAGATTATGCCATCGCCTTCACCTTCATCAGAACTTGACAATAAAACTCACAGTGAAAGTGTAAAGCAGGTACGTTTTTTGCATGGGACTGTGGTGGGCTATGGAGGCAGTCTGAGGACTGTGGGCTTCACAGACAATGCCCAGTAGGTACCTCAGCAGGTGACTTATGCATTGCGGACTGCCTGAGAGTGAGCAGAAAGGGATACATGCTGGTCCTTGGGAATTCTGTCCCTTTTGCATACTCTGCTTCCTCCCTGCTGTCAACTAATGTCAACATCTTGAAAGATATAAAATGACCAGACTATCCTGAAACTGTGACAAATAGCAGCCAGGGCATGGGAAGGATGGGTGCAGAATCTAGAAAGACGGCTGTTTTGAGCCACAGAAAGCTCTAAGAGTGTTGAGAAACATATTCTTGAAACATGATGTCTTCTAAAGTCTGAAGACAAAAGGCAGGAGAGGAGGACGGGAGGTATACTGGGATCAGAGTGTCATTAAAGAGAGTAAAGGAAATCTCTAAGAATTTCTGTCCTGAGTTTAATGCCCTTTAAAGCTTATAGTCATCATTCCTTTTTAAGTAGTAATCAGTACTAGAAGATGTCAATAAAAATAATTGAGTCTTGTACTGAATAATGCACTACTTGCTGTGCTTTTGTTACATGAGCCAATTCAGTAATTGGTATTGTTCCTAAGGTAGTTTTGTTCTAACCAATTATGCTAATGGGACTTCAGTTAATAACCTACCAGCAAGTGAGGTAAATGTTGGGAAAATAATTCCCAAATTCAGCACTTTGAGGGACCAGAGTGGGAGCTTGCAGAGAGTTCTCTTCTTCACCCTCCTATCTGACTAAAAACAAATAGCCCAAGAAAAGGCATTGTGGAAACAGTTTAGAGTAGAAGAACAAAGCAGATCTAAACAGTTGGTGGTCACAGCCAGAAGTACCTTACCTCCTGTCCTGCTTGTCTAGTTGCAGTATTAGGTGGATCCTACAACTCGGTTTATTTCCAATCTAGGATATCCTGTACTTGCTCAACTCCTTAGAGGAAGTCAACAGTACTGTAGTGGGATACCAGCGACAGAATGACCTTAAACTCAGGGGCATGAGTGAGACCCTTAGTAACCTGACACAGAGACTCAGCCTGATAGAAAGTGATGTGGTTGCACTGAGCAAGGCAGAACAGAGAACAAACGTGAACTCCAGCATGGTAAGCTTTTCAGATCTGCTGTAACATGTTCTGTGTTGGTGTGTGTTGTCTGTGCTCAGATGATCTTCCCCATCCTCATGTGAACAGTAGTGTGCCACACTTGAGAGACTACACGTTTGTTTTGTCCTTAACTTACATGTGCTTTAACCCATACAACAGCTCTCTGAAGTGAGTAGCACAGGATTTACAGTGTGTGTTTGAAAAGGGTGATATCAAGGGTCGGTTTAAGCACATCAACTCACTACAGCTTATTGGCAGAAATGACAAGTCTCTCACAGTGTTACCAGTCTTCTGTCAAGTAGGGACACGTGGGCACGTATTTTCTTTTCTCCTTTTCTTTTCTTTTCTTTTCTTTTCTTTTCTTTTCTCTTAAGATGTTAGAAGTGGTGAGGGTGACAGATAAAAAAATCTTGTGCCATTTTTTTAAACTTGGCTTACAGATTCATCCTGCTTCTGGCTGCATATTAGAGGAAACCTTTTGCATATAATGTTAGGAAACCCATTTAAACAGATGAAGTTGCTTCTGTAAACAAACCCAACCAATTAGATCACACAGGAAAAATATATGAAAGGAGAAAGGGAATCTGTTGGGAAGGACAAGATTAGCAGGAGTGGGAGGAACACAAGGTTAGTGGGGGAGTGGATTGAGGTGATTATGATAAATATAATATGCACATAGATAAAATATAATGAAACCCATCATTATGTGTAATTAACGTATGCTGATAAAAACATTTTTAAACAGATGAAATCAGAGCAGTTCAGCTTCCAAGGTCAATGAGTTGTTTCTGTGTTAGAAAACTGAGTGACCCACTAAATGACTAAAGCTTGCTGGCTGTGAGTGTTTCTGGTTTTCATGATCTCGTGAATAGTGTTTGCTTTTAAAAATACTTCATCTGTACATCGTGCTGGGATTTGTGGGGATCATTTCATTAACAGTGATAGGTTTCACTTTTAGAGGTTTCATAGAGCAAAGACGTGTACATTTTTTGATGGAAATTATACTGTAAATTCAAGGAACAGTCAAAACTGGGAGCTAACCCACTCATGAGATGGCGCTCTGGCACAGGGTAAGAAATGCTTGAGCTGCCTCTGCCACAGTGAACCTTGGCAAGCTGCCTGAAAATGGCTTTGAAGGGTTGGGTAGAAAGACCCAACTTTTGCCCAGATCCAGGCTTGGTCTGACGCTCTCCTTCTGCCTGGCCCTCCTGCTCTACAAGAGTGTGTAACTTACTACGTAGCTGTGAAGGTTAAAGGAGGCCTAGTTTAAAGCCTTTTGAACTCAGCTAAGCTAAGTAGGAGCTAAGAACTTTGGGTGATTTGATGAAGGTTTTTCAAGGCTTATTGTGAAAACTTACCACGCCATACCCCTTGCTGTCTCTTCCCTCCCCTTTTTATTTTTATCCAGCAAAGAAAATCAGTAATAGTATCCATCTGTCCTACTGTTTCTTCCAACAGCGTCAGACCAAGCCTGGATCTGGGTAGAAGTTCTGTTGCCTTTTATACTGCAGTTTTAAAGTTTGTGAATAAAACATTTAGACGTCTTTATTCCACTCTGTCTCCTTGTGCCCTTGCCATTCTCTTCTCCTGCTCCTTTGCCATTGTGTTTGAAGTGGTTCAGAGCTCTTATATAAGTTTGAGCAATTTGTTTAAGAAATATTAAGTGTCAGGGTTGGAGAGATGGCTGAGCTGGTAAAGTGGGTATCGCACAAGCATGAAGACCCAAGTTCAGATCCCCAGCACCCTCATAAAAGCCAGACACAGTGGCAAAAATCTGAAACCCATTTGTTCTAGGGTTGAGCAGAGACAGGCTGGCCAACCAGCCTAACCAAAATTGCTACTTCAGGTTCAGTAAGAGACCCTGTCTCAAACACACACACACGCACACGCACACGCACACACACACAGAAATACAAATATTTGATGTCATTTAAGTTGGGTTTTTTTTTTTTTTTTTTTTTTTTTTTGGTTTTTCGAGACAGGGTTTCTCTGTAGCCCTGGCTGTCCTGGAACTCACTCTGTAGACCAGGCTGTCCTCAAACGTCATTTAAGTTTTAATGTCTCCCCTTAACCTTTTTTTTTTTTTTTTCTATTTTCTTTGCCCTCTAAGATGGGCAGTAGGGCTGCTACTCTGAAAAGAGTCTCTTTGGTGACCAACAGAACTGATACTGTAAAGATCCAAAGCATAAAGGTAAGGAACGGGAAGCTTCTGTGAAGTAAAAACAAGCACATCAGTGTCTCCATGATACCTAAAACCACCTACCCCTCTAAAAGGGGCACTTTGATCTCCTGTGACAAACTCCAAGACAGAGCAATTAGAGGTTCAGGTATTGGTGAATGAATGAATATCACATCAGGCACATACCTTGTATTAAGCACTTTACTAGGAGCTGGGATGGCCACAGTGAATGTGACAGGTATGTGACCCCTGTGGTGGCACAGCTCAAGACTGAACAGACAGTCACAAGTCTGATCAGTGCTGCAGTGAAAAAGCGTAGGATATGATGAGGGCATTAAGAGGGGTCAGCTTGGCGTTCCTAAGGAGACAACTATTAAGGTGAGCCAGTTACTGCCCTAGTTTGCTTTTGTTGCTGTGACCAAAAGCAACATGGGGAGGAAATTTATTACACTGTATGGGTTCCAGTCCATTATCAAGGGAAGCCAAGGCAGGAGCTTGGAGCAGAAACTGTGGAGGAATGCCACACTGGCTTGTTTCCTCTGACTCACTCAGCTCCTGTTCATATACAGCTCAGGCCCACCTGCCTAAGGATGGCGCCACCCTCAGTGAGCTGTGCTCTTCCACAGTTAGCAACTAAGACAAAGCCCCATGTACATATCCAAAGGCAGATCAAGGCAGTGCCTCAGTTGAGGTTCCCTCTTCCCAAGTAACACTAGTTTATGTCAAGTTGACAAAATTAATTAGCACAATTATCTAAACTAACAATAGTGGCAGAAGCATAGATAATCTAAAATGGTGTCCAGCTTAAAAATCTTTTCACATTTAAATTGCATTCTTAACACTTTCATAGTCCTGTTAAGTCCTGCTGAGATAAAGGGAGAGCCAGGAAGCTTGTGGCAGAGTTAGTGCATCTGAGATGCACATAGTGTGTGAGTTCAGAGGGTAGAAAGCCCGTAGGCCATGAACTTAGCTAAAACCACATGATAGAAGTTTTTGATGTAAAGCTTTATAACTTTACTTTTTGATCCTTAGCAAATTCGTATTGTCTGGATAAAGTCACGAATATTTACGATTTTGATGCATTATAAGGTGGGCTTTTATTGAGCTTTTGAACTGTTTGTACACTTTTCTTAAACATTGTTTAAGGAATGACAAAAACATTTTAAAAACCAGATTTAAATGTTGAACCCAAAAAAATAACAGATGGTTACAATTAGGAAATAGTAGTGATGTCGACAGTAATTAGTATCTTAACAGTCAGATCAGAACACAGCAACTACACTTCTGCCTAAATCTCTGGCTGGACTTTTAGATCCCTTGAATGTTATAACTGTCACACCAGTCAGTATATTCATGTTACCTCATCAAGGCATCCCAACCAGATTCAATTTCTGCTGTCAGTAAGCATTTAGTATCTAGGTTTGTTCATGTGTTCATATTGGGTCTCCCTAAATAAACCCCCATAGCCACTGTACAGCGACTATCAGGATATACACAAAGATGGAACAGGGACTGTAAATTCACTGAGTGAAGCATGAGATGCACTGGTGCTCCTGAACACAGGACCAGGCCTTCTCATACAGTAAACAGACATCAGCCTCAGGGCTAGGCTGCTCCCTTTACAATTAAGTATATTTTATGTACCATCCTAGATAAATAAGCAGTGTGGATAGGGAAGGCATTAGACTCAAGTAACAGTTTGAATTAGAAATATTACAACTCCTACTTTGTGTCTCTTATAGTTCATGCCACCAGTTGAATCATTATAGTGGAGCATTGGGTGAATCGGGAATACTTGTGGTTTGATTGAGATCTTTTGTTTTGTTTTGTTTTGAAGTTTTCCTTCAGATGACATGATCACAAAGTGCTAAGAGATATCCAAGGCAGTTTTTCAGTGTAAAATAGCTCCAGAAAACAGTGCCCCCCATCATTTAGGAAGCAGGTGCTACACAGGCACCTGAGTAAGGGCACATTTTCTTTTCTGCTGACACATGCATGCCTTCCTCTATCAATGGACTGTTCACAGTAAAACAGATCATAAAAAAATGTAATGTCCCTGTAACAGTCCAGCTTTAAATCCAGCTGTACACTTAATCAGCACTGAGCCCCAAAGACAGCCCTAGTATCTGTCCATCCCTTCACTGACCTTAGAGGGGACTGGGTGACGGTCAACCTTACTTGCAGAATGTGCTTTGGGAATACAGCAGAGGCTCCAGTGAGGTGTTAACCCCACCTTAAACCTTATCTGATCTTTGTTTTGAGCAGAAAGAAGATAATTCAAATTCTCAGGTATCCGAGCTTCGAGAAAAACTGCAACTGATCAGTGCTCTCACAAACAAACCTGAAAGCAACAGGCCTCCAGAGACCACAGATGAAGGTAAGAGGCTAGCTGGCTTCTGAATATTTCACGCAGGCTTGGGCAGCCTGTCTCCCACACAGGGAGTAGGGACGATGTCCGCCAGCACTGATGGAACCGAGTGAGTGATGCCTGAGCGCACCGAGCTGAGGCTGATGCACCTCACTTTCATTTAGCAAAGCCCATTTTGTACTTGATTTGTACTCTAGTCTATTAAGGGG
Source organism: Arvicanthis niloticus (assembly GCF_011762505.2). Classification (NCBI taxonomy): domain Eukaryota; kingdom Metazoa; phylum Chordata; class Mammalia; order Rodentia; family Muridae; genus Arvicanthis; species Arvicanthis niloticus. The sequence goes on along the minus strand of NC_047662.1, from coordinate 37,375,876 downwards.
AGAACGGGTAATGTTTAGCTGGAAATAGACTTCTCCATGCTGCCTGCATCCAATTATAGGCAAAAATGTTACTGTCATAGCTTATATTAAACCAGTTCTAAATGTTATGTTTTTGTTACAGTGAGTGCATAAAATTTATTTAAATATTAGTTCTCCTAAAAGTCATTAACAGGTAATGATAGAATTCTTCAATTTTCAGGCCACTTGGCTTTAGGTAAGGACACACTAATCAATATTATCAGATACATTAATTAACATCTATTGATTTAGGACTTGGGAGGCTATAACAAGATACTAGACAGTATTGGCTTTGACCTCCCTGGTTCAAGCATTCTTCAGCTTGGAGATGTAGAATAGCTTCCCTCAGATTCTCTCTTGTGAGAAACAGAACTATGTTGAAGGTCTTCTAATACTGGCTACATCTTACGATATCGAATTTTTATGGTATCATAGCTAGTGGCTCATACCCCCAGACCAGACTTAATAGCCTATTTCCCAAGAAGTCAAAAGACTTCTCCAACTCAAGTCTTCATATCTAAGCATAGATGATGATAAAACAGATAGGGCCTAAAATATGATCAATTTGGTGTTATTTTTTTTTTTTTAACATTTGCAAGTTATCGTTGAGTTGGTATTTGAATCTAAACACAAAAATTCATTCATGTTTTATATAGACATTGTTCATATACATATGGCCTGTTGCTAATTTTATTTGGTATTTTTAGGTCACCTTTATTTAACTATGACCCATCACATGAAGTCAGACATGGAATTTTCCACCTGTATCTATTCTCTGAATGCTTTTGATTTGGGGCATTTCAGATTTTCAGATTAGGGCTACTCACCCTGTGCCAGATTCTTCTTCAGACCTTAATGTAGTCATGATCCCTCTTCACTTGTCCACACACATCCTTCAGTCTTTACCTTTAACTTCTACTAAAGTTACACTGCTACTTTAACTCTCAGCAACTTCTCTTAAATTAAATATACCTGCTATAGTACTAGAAGGTGACTTTTGATACTAATTTAATTTAGTGTTGGAATTGATTGTAATAAAGGTATACGTGTTTGTTACAGAGCAAGTACAAAACTTCACATCAGATCCTTCAGCATTGCCAGAATTTCCACAGCTTCTTGGAGAACAAATTGAGACCCAGCTAAAACCTATCTCCCTGCCTGGGATTTCTAGCGTCAAAGGTAATGTTAGTGGTGGAGATGTTCAAAGTTGTAACTGTTATAGCTTGCTAATGTTGTTCTTGTTTAAAAATAAAAGCATATCTAATGAACTGGAGAGATGACTTAGGTAGTTAAGACTTGAGTTCAGTCCCCAGATTCCCATGTGAAAAAAGTCAGGTGTGGTGGCACATACTTTTATAATTCCAGCAGTGGGAGTATGAAGACAGGTGGATTCTTGGGGCTCAGTGTCCAGCCAGCCTAACCCACTTGTTGAGTTCCAAGCTAGTGAGAAATACTTTCTCAAAAACAGAAAGGTGAACGGAGGCCAGAGAGATAGCTCAGTGCATAATAGCACTTACAGCTTAATGACCTAAGGTCAGTCCCCAGAACTAACATAAAGACAAAAGCAGAGAGTTGACTATGAAGTTGTCCTCTGACCTCAACATGTAACATGTGTACACCCACACCCATCATACACAAACATAATAATAATCTATTTTAAAAAGTGGACAGTACCTGAGGATTGACACCTGAGATTGCCCTCTGGCCTCCACATGCCTGCAAATACACAGGAACATGTAGACGTAGACACACACATACACACACACACACACAAACACACACACGTGTGTGTGTGTGTGTGTGCGAGCATGCGCGCACATAATTTACATCTAACATTGTTGGGTCAGATACAGAAAGCTGCCTAAGTCTAAATAGCAGATAATTGGTTGAGACAGAATTCCAGCTCAGGCTGACTCTAAAGCTTCCATACTGTCTTTCTTGTAAATGTTGTTTAAGGTCTTCAGTCATTCACTAAGTGCCATTCAGATCCCATGTCAAAGGATGGAATACACTGTAAGATACAGTTTCAGCCAGACACAGTAGCATATGCCTGTAATCCCAGCTGAGGCACAAAGATAGAGAAATTGAGGCCAGCCTGTGCTATATATGATATCATGTCTCTAAAAATGTCCCTTTCTTTCCATAAGGACAGGTTGTCTCATGCATAGAACAGAAAAAGCAAACAATTCTGTTAGATTAGCAAAACAAGTCAAAGTTGACTGTTTGCCTGCAACAGGCCCTCTGGGATTCTGACAATGAGCAGAATAAATATTTATACAAAGGCTATATGTCATAGAATGATGTCTGCCTTGTTCCCAGTAGTGTCTTCTACTCTTCATTGTGATGTTGAGGCTTCCTGGTTGTCTCTTGCTGTCTGGAAAGTTACCCAGTTTGTTTGTTTGTTTGTTTGTTTGTTTTAAATACAGATCAACTGTCAGTTCCCAGCATCCTTGTCAGGTAGTTCACAACTTCCTGCAGCTCCAGCTCCAGGAGAATCTGATGCTTCTGGCCTTTGAGAGTGCACATGCAATTAAGAATTATAGAAGAAATAAAAAATAAAAAAGACTTGATTGAGTTCTTATGCTCACTGAAAAGATTTATAATACTGAAGAAACGAAGGTCACTAGTGTTTCTTTAAAAGACTTCCTCATTATTTTTCTTCATTTATTCAAGACCATGCTTTGACTCCACACGCCTCTTGCTGTTTGGTACTTGGGAAGATTGAATGTGCTGAAGGGAGGAAAAACCATTTCTGTGCAAGATCCACTCCACTGAGGAATTCTTATAAATTCCTGACAGGCCCTCCTCACTCCTGTCACAGGCCTGCCAGTGCAGCTGGTGAGACCTCAGAAGTGCCTGAGCCAGAAAAGCAGATGGGATACTTCTTCCCAACACCAAATGGCTACATGGAGATTCCTCTTAATAGAGAGTAAATCAATGACTCTCCTTTCCCTCCAGAAAACAAAGGAAAGCCACCACAGACAGGGCAAAAAGTAGTGGTAGTTAAGCACTAATTGAGAATGAACAAGCAACACATTCATTCAGTTACACAACCATGTCTGCCAGGCTCTGTGGTGCAGGCTGGGAAGTGAACAGGACAGCAATCTTACTCATGGAAGCTAAATTGCTTCTTCCTGGGGAATTTCAGCAGAGTGGCATATGCTAAACAGGAGCAAACAACACATGTTGTAAGTACAGGAAACACCTACTCCAGACCTGGGACATAATGTACAATGGCATCTGAACCCAAGTGAAGAAGCAGTGGAAGGTTCGTGGTCCAGAAGGTAGCCTGCACCACAGGGCCTGGCAGACATGGTTGTGTAACTGAATGAATGTGTTGCTTGTTCATTCTCAATTAGTGCTTAACTACCACTACTTTTTGCCCTGTCTGTGGTGGCTTTCCTTTGTTTTCTGGAGGGAAAGGAGAGTCATTGATTTACTCTCTATTAAGAGGAATCTCCATGTAGCCATTTGGTGTTGGGAAGAAGTATCCCATCTGCTTTTCTGGCTCAGGCACTTCTGAGGTCTCACCAGCTGCACTGGCAGGCCTGTGACAGGAGTGAGGAGGGCCTGTCAAGAATTTATAAGAATTCCTCAGTGGAGTGGATCTTGCACAGAAATGGTTTTTCCTCCCTTCAGCACATTCAATCTTCAATATTATAAATCTTTTCAGTGAGCATAAGAACTCAATCAAGTCTTTTTTATTTTTTATTTCTTCTATAATTCTTAATTGCATGTGCACTCTCAAAGGCCAGAAGCATCAGATCCTCCTGGAGCTGGAGCTGTAGGCAGTTGTGAACTACCTGACAAGGATGCTGGGAACTGAACTCTGGTCCTCTGGGAAAGCAGTATAAACTCCTGACCACTGATCCATTGCTCTGAAACCCCTTTTGGATTTTTTTGGTTTGTTGGTTTAGTTGGTGTTTGTTTAAATTTTTTTTTATTTTTTTATTTATTTATTTATTTTTTTTTGCTTTTGTTTGTTTTGAGACAACTTGATATAGCCAGGTTGGCCTCAATACTCTGTATATCTGCGGCTGGTCTTGAACTCTGGATTGCAAGCATACACCACCACTCCTGGATCAAATGCTTTTTAAATGCTAAAGGCTTTTGTTGGAAACTTTCTAATGCCATTTTCTAAAGTAGTATCTTAGGTTTGTTTGTTTTTTTTTTTTTTTAAATACAGATCAACTGTTAGCATTAACTACCAAAAATAAATACACAAAGGCATACAGAGAGTCCTATGGTTCTTTTTTAATGGAGATATAATTCATATTCTATGTCACCCTTTTAAAGTGTGTAATTGCATGGGCCTTAGTGTGGTCTCAAGGTTATACAGCCATCATCTTGACTTAATTCCATAGCATTTTCATCACTCCAGAACAAAGCTTCATACTCATTTAACAGCCTCTCCTGAGGCTGGCCAGATGCCTCAGTGCATGGCATCAAGCCTGACAGCCTGAGCAGGAACCACATAATAGAAGAACTCCCATAAGTTCTCCTCTGATCTCCACATGCATCTTGTTGTGTATACATGTACACATACATAATAAACAAACAAACAAAGGAGAAGTTTAAGTTCTCTCCAGTCACCCCTACTGTCTCAATAAGCTTGTCTATCTGGGATATTTTGTTTGTAGAAATGGAATCATGTAATCTGTGGCCTTGTGTATACTTTTTTTTATCATAGTGCTCTTTTCATATTGTGGCATGAAACAATACTTCCTTTCTATAGCTGAGAAATGGTCCATTGTATGCTATATTCACACTTGGTTCATCCATCCATCAGTTGATGCATATTTGAGTTGTTTCCAGTTTTTTTACAAATAATAATACTGCTGTGAACATGAGGGCATAGATTTTTATAGAAACATATGTTTTTTTCTTGACCTAGTGCCTAGGAATAAAATTGCCAGGTTGTACAATTCCTGAACAGCCAAACCATTGTTCAGAATGTGACTTCCAGTTGACATTCTCATTAGCCCTGTAATGCCCACATCATCATTGTCCTAACGGTGGCCGTCCTGGTGACCATCTCTCCCTTTCCTTTCTTTCCTCCAAACCCTCACATATATGTCTCCTTGCTCTCTTTCAATTCTATGGTCTCCTTTTCTTTAATTGTTGCTGTTGGTGGTGGTGGTGTGTGTGTGTGTGTACACATATATTCCTAACTATATATAGTCTGCTCGATCTGTATGTATAATGTTCCTCATATGTATGTTTTCAGGGCTGACCATTTGGTATTAGACAACCAATTGGTGTGCTCTTCCCTGTAGAAACTATTTTTCCTACTTTCAGCATCTCGTAGTTGCCTATATATAATTTTTTGTGGAGGATTGAAGCCTCATGGGGTTTAGCCCGTCCACTTTGGTGTGTCTGTTGTTGTTGTCCTTGTTCAGTTATATTTAGACAGTTACGTAGGTGAGACTTTATAGTATATCTTCTGACATTCCTAAGAGACAGTCCCAGGGCAAACCCGCCGACCCTCTGGCTCTTATAATCTTTCCACCTTGTCTTCTGCAGTGTTCCCTGAGCCACAGGTGTAGGATCTGTTTTATAGGTGTGCCCATTGGAACTGGACTCCACCCTGCATTTTGATTGGTTGTAGTTTTCTGTAATGGTTTCCATTTGTTAACATTTATCCATGGATGTAAGGACAAATATTTAAAATGTTGTTAGAATTTATTCTGGTGGGTTCTCCTCCAAGATTCATGACTTCACTGGGCCTGGTAGTTGACTAAGTTTCCAGGATTAGACACAATTTCCCTCTTAATTTAAGCAGGTCCTAAGTCCAGTTAGAGAGCTGATGGTTATTGCGAACATATGCATGCCACTACTGCACCCTTGGGGTTATCATCCCATGCTGGTCACCATTGTGTTCCATAATCACCATATCTGTGTGGCACTCTTGGTTGCTTCCCTCCTTTGGAAGCTTGATTGGCACCTCTGGTACCAAAAAACCTAGTCCTAAGAGCAGAGGCATTCAGTGGTTAGATGCCACACAGTAGGTGTCAATGCCTTAACCATATGTATTGTTAGGCCCAAGGGCCTCTTCCATACTTGTCAAGGGGAGTGCTAACCTTCTCTCCTTTCATACAACACAAGTATTCAGGTCAGTTCCAGCTCAGGGGCCTCTGACTCTGTGTTTGAAGTGCGTGGTTTCTTCAGCAATAGGAACTTAACCTTCCAGCCAATGGCAATGGCAGCTATTTTGGGGAGTTTTGGAGAGTCCCTCAAACAAACCTGACCAACAACGAAAAAGAGGACTTCTAATGCCTAATATTGAGGTTTTCTTAGGTGGTCTTTTGGAGGGATCATTGTCAGCCTAGACAAGGAAATTTCATTTAAACTGTATATGTATATTTACACACAGACTTAATATATTATAGGTGGGGGGTTTTAGGCAAATAGTTAATAATATAATTCCTATGACTTTTTCAGACATCCTTACTTATTTTACCTTTCTCCTTCCTTCTGTGTTTATCTCCCTCCCAAGTTCCTGATTCTTCAACTACTTAATTTCTAGATCTAGAAAGACAATGTTACATAGTAGAAAGATCACCATACTAGGTAATATTTGGTACACTTGAGTGCTTTTCAAAGTTGTAAATGCCAGGCCCCCACGAGGCAGGCTGGGTTGTTGGTTGTTGTTGGTTGCAATTGGTCTCCATTTGTTTAGTAGCCAGGCTCAAAGAAGAAACAAGAAAAAAGAAAAAAATTAGGTGTCATGATAGCAAAGATTAAACTTGTCCCAAGGAACTAAACACCCCTGATCAGCAGGAAGTAGTCTTAAGGATAACGTTGCCCCTCCTCCTTTGTCCTGTTTTTTCCTCCTATCTAGTGTTAGGGGTTGAAAGGGTGGAAGGAAAAAAAAAAATAGCCACAAAGTAGCCAAATACTGGCTACAGTTGATCCTTGTATTTTATAATTGTCAGAACTGATAATGCCTTCTCACATAAACATTTAGCACAAAATAGCAAAAGTATCTTTAGAACCATTTCAGAAATTGAAAACTAAAGTCAGCAACTGATATAGCAGTTTTAAAAATTAAATATTCTAACAATACAACCAAAAGATGCACTGGTTTGATACATGCTAAAGAACAATGGCAAGAAAATATTGGAAGTCTTTGTTTTCTACAAACCATTATGTTTCTATAAGAAGAGGAAACTTGTTGGCATATACAATAAAAGCACTGCAGTTCACAGCATACAGTAGACTAAAATCCAAAGCAAAGTACCTCAGGCAACATTTGGTGGCATGTGGCATGAGAGCATGTGTACTGTCTAGTATATGTTGTGTGTCAGCACATTGTGTACTGCAGCACAAGCTAACAGTTCCAGAAACACCTCAGACTTGTTAAGCCTTAATGTTTGATCACTAAATGTTAAGAAATCTTTTACTGTTGCCAAACATGACCCCAACATGCAGTTATGTAACTCCCATATGGGTTTTCATCTCACAGTGTAAGAAGCTATGCAATATAGTATTTCTCTCCTTCTTAAAGGATCAAAATTTATCATTCTTGTTTTTTTCCTTATTTTACATCTGTATGTGCATGCAGGTATATTTCGTGTATGTGTCTATATGCATGTTTACATGTATGGGTATGGGTTTTGTGTATGTGCATGTTTATATGTGTATGTACTTGTACACATGTATATGTGTGCACATATATTTGTCGGTCCCACACTGATATCAGGAATCATCTCCGTTGCTAGTCCTACCTCGTCGAGTCAGCTTTGCAGTCAAGCCCTGAGCTTACTGGTAGGGCTAGACTCAATAGCCAGCTTGCTCTAGGGATCCTGTCACCACTTTCTGAAGTTGAAATTACAGAAAGGCCATCATGTCCTTCTGGCATTTGCATGTACTTTGGGGATCCAAACCCTGGTCCTCACTCGTGCATGATCACAAGCACTTTACCCACTGGCCCTGGTGGGGGGTGGGGGGACTGCTTCTTGGAGGCCAAAAGAGGTCATCTGATTTCCTGGACCTGAAGTTACAAGTGACTGGGAGCCAAACCCACTGTCCTAGAAGAGCAGCAAGCACTCTTAACACTGAGCCATCTCTCTACTTCTACCAGCAAGTTGGGAGAGTTGTTCTGTTTTGCAGGGGAAGGGTTTGAGATAAGGTCTCACCAAGTAGCCCTGGCTGGTCTGGAACTTAACTGTGTAGATGAGGCTACTCTCACATCTACATAGATCTGCCTGTCTCTCCCCACCCGCTCCCGAATGCTGAGATTAAAGACGCTCACCACCACACCTGGCAAAATAGCCTTTCTTTTAATGCTGGGAAATCAGTAGAAGCTACTTTTAACTGTGTGCATAAACATACTACATGTCTGTTTCATGATTTCCGTTTAACAGATCTTCAGGATTTATTCCACAAGACTGGTCAAGATGTGACTGGGATGCTGACCTACCAGGAACTCTGGAATTCCCTAGGTTCTGCCATGCCGAGACCAGAAAGCTTGAGCGCATTTGATTCCAATGGAGATGAGAGATACTCTTTCCTGGAGCTAAAAGTAGCTTTAGGTATCTAGTCTCATCAGGCATATTTGAAATGCATGTGTAGCCTGGACTACCTAAAATCTACTTACCTAAAAAAACAAACAAACAAACCTCCTGACTAACTCATCAGCCCTCCAGCCCTTCATACTACTGTAGCAAACACATTGTCACCTTTTAACTTGTTTGAAATGCTATTTAAAAAAAAAAATATTTTTTTAAAAAAAATTTACTTAAAGTATGATTTTTGGAAATCTATGATTTCATGAAGCCAGTGAGATCTTGTAACTTAAAGTTGCCAGGAAAAAATAATAAAGCCCTTTTCTCTCTTCCCTGTTTTTGAGGGGAAGAGAATTTACCTTTTGAAGCTAGAAGGTGTGTGTATATAGAGGTAATAAGTCACTGTCTATATTTCATATGAATTTGCCTTAAATTAGCTGCACTTTATAGAGCCTCAGAATGTGTCTTCTTTTTGAAAGACGAGTCTTTTCTGTTTGTAAATACATAAAGTGAAGGAGTGTGCATATTGCGTAGAAAGTCAGACGATTGGCTGTGAACAGAATGAATAAATGACTTTTTATGAGTAACTGACAGTCTGCTCTGGGGGGCAGCTGAAACTCTTCACATCTCCTTAAGGCAACCCTCAAATGCTTGGGCACTGCCATAGAGTTTGAAGCTGGGACATCAGTTCAGGTATGGATGCTGTGTAGAGGGTGCCAGTTCCAAGCTCAGGAAAGTCGGGTTCTGGGCCATTGCTCCTGTTCCTAACCTGAGAACCAGAGAAGTCTTACTGGGATTTTCCTCATTTTTAATTATTTTTTCAAGGATTAGGAACATAAAAGTTACTCAGTGGGAAATTTTGTTTTCCCTTCAGGTAAGGAAGATTGTCTTCTCTACCCACCCACTCCAGACTACCTTAAAGTTGTAACTGCCTACCTTCAACACCATGTCCAGTCTGTTCATGGTTTTGGTTGCTATCCCAAACTAGTTGCCCAGAGCACTAGAGACAATCTCTGAGTTTCGACTTGGGAAACAAGTCCCTTTGGATTTTACCTTTAGGATAACCAAGAACTTGCTCTATTTCTTGGCAGCATGCCTAAAGCCAAAATATGGTCAGATGAAATGTGAAATCTTATTCTTTCTTCATACTTGTTCACTCAGAGAGAGCTATGGGTTTTCTGTCCAGAGGATGCCACATGGATCAGGCATACTTGGAGCAGGAGCCTTCTGGTGATGGGACAGTTTTCTCAGATCTAAAAAGCAGGTGTGATGTTTCCCCCTTTACATGCCTTTTGGGTAAGTCAGGAACAGTCTGACTAAGAGGAAATCACCATTCACCAACATGCTGAGAACACTCCCAGTGTTGTTCTTAGGAGTCACTGGGCAACTCCAGTAGAAAACCTTCCAGAACTACATGTCCCTGTAGCCAGTCAGCAAAACCCTGGTGGAGCTGCTGTGGAGCAGGCTTTAGTACAGATCATTCCTAGTTAATGTTGTTCAAGTTGCCCTGCCAGCTGTAGATACAGTCTAGTGCCCTTAAACCTTCAAAGACATTTGGTTTTCACTTTGCTTTGCTTTGCTTTGCTTTGCTTTGCTTTGCTTTGCTTTGCTTCACTTTGCATATTTTGTTTCTTTTATATGATATTCAGCTTGGTGTTTGGCTCTTTTTTTTCTAGACATATTAAAACTCAGTGAAGGCAAGATAAGTTTTCCTGAGCATGAGTCTTCTTAGCTCATATTTCTCCCTCTTTAAATCTTTTGCCTTAATGTTTGCCTTGCTTGTCTATGCTGTCACCTTCTTGAAAAGGTTAAAAATACAATTCAACATTATCCTGGCTCTTTAGGTAATTCTTGTTCTTCTGGCTGCCTTCCATACTCCCCCTTTTTAATATATATATACTCTTACAGATTTTGTAGCAACCAAATAAAGTTCTAGCAATAAATTGAATTATTCTGCTATATTTGTATATATTGTACCATAAATAGTATGTCTGTACCTGCAAGGTATTTTTTTTTTTGAGAACTGATTTATATGAAATATTACTGAGGGTAATGTAGCTTGTCTTTTTAGTTTCAAGTTCTTATTTGTAGGTAGATACTTTCAAGACACCTTAACTCTTTGTGGTATATGCTTTTCAGTGAGGAAACAGGATTTGTTTCTTGGTCTTTCTTCTGGTTTTTTTTTTTTTTTTTTTTTTTTTTTTTTTTTTTTTTTTTTTTTTTTTCATGTCAAGCTTGTCTGCCAGCATCACCCCTGAGCCATGTGATGTCTCCTACCAAATTGACCAGAGGTAGCCATAACTGTCTCGGACCTATTATACCTTTCTCATCCTGCCTGTGGCATTACCAGATCTCTTGGGCAGAGGTGGGTATCTTATTCTCCTTTGCTAAAAATTGGACAGACTCACTGGCTTAGGAGCCCCAAAAACCTATCAGTCAGTGAAGATTGGGTCTTCATTTGCTTATTGTCTTAACTTGTGCATCCAGTGCCTTGTGTTAGTCAGGCTTCACCAGCACAGATCACCTCTAAGAGGAGAGCCCAGTGGTAGTGGTGGTGAGTTTGGCTTTGGATTTCAATCCTTTGGCCTTATCAGTCAGTAGCTCAGAATACTTCCCACCTTAGTTCCTTAATGTATTACTCCTTGGTCCTTTGCTTTATTGCTATGTACCATCTACCATAATATTTACTGAAAGACCATCCACAAGCCAGTCATGGTAGTACATACCTGTAATCCCAGCCCAGGGAGACTGAGACAGGAAAATAATGAGTTCTAGTCCAGTCTGAGCTACCTAGTGAGATCTTTTCTCAAAAAGGTACCTGGCTTAAATATGACTGCAGTGACATTCAAGGGGGAGCAGAGCAATGGATGCTTGGCACTCAAGAACAGGTCCAGTGCAGAAGAGCCAAGGCAGACGGTCTCACTTCACGACCAGCTCTTTTCCCTTCCATTGCAGTCTGCTCCCTGCCGTTGCTGGACACAGCCCCATCAGCCCCTCCCTGTCCCAGCGTCACAGCTGAAGATCTTGCCTGTGATGGGCTCACACTCATAATGGCCTATTGAGTTGTTTTTAGTGACAGCTTTTGTTTGCTACACACCTCATTGGCTTGCCTGCCAACCGTCTAGATGTGGTCCCTTCTCTCATATCCAAGCCAGAACACATTTGAGTATTCCTGAGACTTTTGAGAGTGTATATTGTTTGTTATATAAACCTAACCTACCTTGTTGTTTTCTCATATTAAGAACTGTAAATCTACTTTATATTAATGGAACTATTTTGGTAATATATAAGCAATTTTGGTTCTGTTTAGAGTGGTTTCAAGGTTCCCATGACTTCATTTGAGCATTACTTATCAATATAGCCATTTTAATTTATCTAAATAAAACATTTCTTTTCTCTCACTGTGTCTGACTAAAATCTTCCCTGCTCCCTTGATAATTAAAGGGAAAAGCCTGTTTTAATCTTTATTTTAGTGGACTGCTTGCTACCTCCTCTTGGAGCCAAGGGCTATTAGTAGATGATACAAAACAATATCAAGAATCTGCTTTAGGATTTTGTCAAGGAAGCTCCTAAAACTAACAGCAACAACAACAAGAAGCAAGAATTCTCTCTTCCACTGGTTGCCCACCAGACCCCTCTGTAAGACCTTTGCTGGAGACACCTCATCCTCTGTTCACAGGACACAAATCAAGCTGGGACTGCTCTGGGAGTTTCCTTCCTGATGAATAGCCATCATAATGCATGAAGGTACTCTGCAGGCTGCTGGGGGAGAAAGCCATCAACAATCATCTGTAGGCCCTGAGTGCAATACTATTGACCCAGCTAAGCAAGATGTGCCCACTGGTACAATAGTAGCAACTCTTACAGGAATAACCAACCAGTTTCTGTTTGGATTTGAGGCCTACTCCATAACAGGGAATTCATAGCTAATATCATAATCCCAATCAAAAGCCTGTGGCTAGGAAGGTCCTAGGCCACACTACAGAGACCTATAATCAGTCAAAGTGAGGGTTGAATGTCCATCCATAAATGAGGCATTTATGTAGCCCCTCCATGTTCAGGGAGACTCACAGAAGAAAAGGTAGACAGAATAAAGGAGCTGCAGGAAGTCGGGAGTGGTATAGGATACTGACTTTGAGCTGGTGTGGCTCTTGAATTCTCAAACTCACTGTAGTAGTGGACTGGGCCTGCCAACAAACATCCTGGATCTGGACGGAGCTCCTCCTGGAGCCACCACCTCTCTCTGAGGACTTAAATGTAGTTAATGAGTGCTATGGGAGGGAAAGTAAGTTTGTAGCCACTGGTAAGCAACCCTTATGGAATTCGTTGTTTGATAGGTTTTCAGTTTTTGTTTTTTCAAAAAAGACATGAAAGCATTTCAGTGTTTGACCTGAATGAAGCAAAGCCTGCAGGGCTCAGGCTTCAGTCATCTCAGGGATGAGAGGACACAAGAAAGGCTGAGGGGTGAGCCTGCTCTGGCATCCATCAGAAGCTCCATCTAGGCCCATTTTATGTGTTCAGATGGTTCGGTGGTTAAAGAACACTGGCTGCTTTTCCAGGGGACTCGTTCAATTCCCAGCACTCACATAGAGGGTCACAATTGCCTAAGTCCAATTCCAGGGGATCTGATATCCTCTTCTGACTTCCACAAGCATAGACACATATGAAAGTAAAACATCTGTACACATGAAATTAAAGAGAAGATTTAAAGATATAAGCAATAAAACCAAGTATGGGAATACAAACCTGTAATACCAGCACTCAGAAGACTAAAGCAGGAGGATCCAGAGTTTAAGGGCAGCCTAAGTTCCAAGCCAGTCTGGACTAAAATAGCCCTCATCTCAGATGGAAGGAGAAAAGGGTAAGATACAAACTATAGGTGTAATTCCAGAAGATGCTCTGACCCGTTTGCCAGTCAAGTTAATGACAACCCTTACACACTAATGCTTTTAGCCACTGTTCTAACAAGACGATGCTAAGAAAAGACACCATGGGGTGTGGTAGAAATACGAGAAATTAAATGCCAGGAAAATGTGAACTGGAGAGCTAGCTGTGGAACAACAAAGGCATTTGCCCTGGAAACCCAAGTCTGCATCTGAACAGGAGGGTCAGAACTGCCATTTGGCATTGTTCTTGGGAAATAGAGTAGAAATAAAGTAGAAATAAAGGACAAAGACAGCCAGCTAAGAGCCAGTACATGGCAAACAACTGTCCAGCTATACCGTACTGGCATTTGTTAGAGCTATGACATAGCCAGTGTGGGCCACCACAGTTCTCAACAACTAGCCTCTTGTGGCATCTCTGCTTCCCCTCCTACTGAACAACAGTGCCTGGAAACCTAGGTCAGAGCCTGGCACTCACTCATTCAGGCTTAAAACTAGATAGAGGGATATTTCGTCCAGCCACTAATATTGGTTCAGTGTCTCCCAAATGCTAATCTCTGGTTCCCATATGCAGTGATGAAACCTATAACCAGCTTGGTTTACAAAGCACAACATCACATTGGCTGTGACAAAAGGCATTGCCCTTCTAGGAGCAAATGAAACAGAGAAGAAACTTGGACTTTATTTTTTTTTTAAGTCTGTGGCTTTAAACCTCTCACCAGGTGGCTCTGACCTCTTTGTCAGTACCAACTCCTTGAGGTTATCTCTGTTTTCTACCAAAGGGAGCCTTTGGTACTTAAAGCTCCCACCCTCAATAGGAGGAAACTACAGCTCTGAAGCAAAAGGCTTGGCATTAAAGCAGTTTGTTCTATGGGCCAGTATTGGGAGGGAACAGAAATGAACGTTCCTTTCAGGGCTGTTGGCCAAAGGGTAGGAGACAGAGTGGTTCAACATGGGAGGCAGATGGCAGAGGGATAGGGCAAAGGGCACCTCCTGAAAGATGGGAAGTGGGAATGGGGAGTCAGTTCGAGGCTGTGGCACTGTTGAAGACAGGGGCTGCTTTGGAACTCCCAAAACATGTTGCAAAAGATCAGAGGCTTCACCTCTGAGGCTGCTGTCTTGCACAATGTAGTTCCTGCCTTCAGAGATATCCAACTCCCACAAAGAATCTGGATTCTGAACTTCCGGCTCAGTCTTGGTGACAGCAGGGGGAGGGCCTGTGTTAATGGCCACATTCATGCCATGGTAACGCCGCTTATTTATCCAGTAAAAGAGTGGGCTGTAGGTGAATATGGCAGCTCTCATCACTTCCACCCACTGCTGGGCACGTTCTTCTCTTTGCAAGTTCTTCTTCCAATGCAGAAAGAGTATGCAGCTTCCTATCAGCACTGAACACAGCCCCAGGAATCCAACGCACAAGAAGATCCACACTAAGGCAGTGAGAGAGAGAAAGGCTGGCTGATGTGCCTACTGTGAAGTTTCTCACCCCCTCCTTGACCTCCTCACTAGCCACTCTTCCTGTTCTCTCACTTCCTTCCCTCCCTCCTCATTCTCCAGCTCAACACCAGACTTCCAGGTTCCTTACGGGATCATTTTAGTTATTTACAGGAGAGAAACACTAGGTCTAAAAGGGGAAGGATTCAGCCTCCCAGGAGTCCTCAGTTTCTAGAAAAGATAATCATCTAATTGCTTAGCACTTCGAGAAGCCACCACTCCTCCATCTATGCAAAAGATTTCCCCTAACTGTCCCCATGCCCAAGGGCGCAACATGTGGGGCAGAGACTAGAGGTGCTACACTTACTGCTAGAGAGGCTTGGATCTTTTGGGGAATCCATAAATGTCAGTCTTGGCCTCCAGCCTATCACTCTGGGGAAAGTAAATTCACAGGACTCCACCAATAGGAGTCCTCAGAAGGCCCAGGCCTCATTGTTCTCTAAAGGAAAGGTCATAGGGTTCTGTCCAACTGGCATTCCAGGGGCAATGTTTGTGGAGCCCATCCAGTGACATCTAATAAACAACGATCTACTGCTTCTACCAAAGACGGAAACACCAGGAGAGTTGTCTGCCCAATTCCTTACAGTGAAACAACCCATAGAGCAGCCTCAGAACAGGGCCTTGGCATTTTCAAGGGGCTAACCATGTGGTTGGTGATTAAGGAAACACCACTGCGTACCTTCCCCAGTGCCAACTGGGACAGAGCACACAGAGCATTGGACATGTCTGTCCTCAACAAATCTTGGACCAAGCTGTCAGAAGAAAACCAGCTCAAGAGAACCAAGTGGTCAGTGCCTCCCTTGGCTCCTACAGTCTCTTATTTCTGCTTTCTTCCCTTCCTTCAACAGGTGCTGGCAAGTGTTCTTAGCCTCTGTGGGAGCTCTCCTCTATCTGGCCCTGCATCCTGTTTCAGGCTAACTTTCTTTCCTTTATTCTGCATACTCCATTCCCTTCTGGCCAGGCCATCAGACACACATACACACACACACACACACACACACACAGAGAGAGAGAGAGAGAGCTCAGTCCTGCTGTATAACAGTCATTTAGAGTTATCTAGTCCAACTCCTTTCAGATGTGTGAGCCCAATTGGGGCAGGTCTCACTGGCAACCTATACCCCAGGATTTATTGGAGCCAGGGTCTTGCTCATTACTTAAGGCAGCTTGATCCACTTATGGGTAGCTCAGTTAGAAAGCCCTTACACGTTATGTCTCAGTCAACTCCCAGGGGGATATACCAACCAGTCCTAACTTGAAATCTTACCATTTAGTCTTTCTCCTTTTTATAGTCTCCCATTGTGACTCCAGATACTTTTGTATCTCTGTGACCCATATACCAGACAGAAACAATGTTAAGAGGAAAGGTTTAATTTAGCTCCTGTTTCAGAGGGTTCCATAGTTGCTCCATAGTTGCTCGGTCCCATGTGAATGGGCGGGCCATCATGGCTGTGATGGAACTTGTGGTAGAAGACAGCCATTCACATCACAGCAAACAGGAAGCAGAGATCAGGGCCAGAGCCAAGGTTGAACTATAGCCTCCAAAGTCCTACCCCATGTGACCTCCTTCTGCCCAACCTCTTTACAGTTTCCACAGCCTCCCAAAATAGTGCCACTAGCTGGGGACCAAGTGTTCAAAACATGAGCTTATTGAGAACATATCAGATTCAAAACAGAGCAGGCACTATTTACAGAGTTCTTCCCAGAATGCCTTTCCCTCGGCTCTACCTTACTGCCCCCTGCTTTTCCTCTTCTTTAGCCAGTGTCTTCCACTATCTCCTGGTCTCTAAGTCTTGGCATGCTCCAGGGCTCAGTCTTTAGCATTCTATCTACATTCCCTTCTCAGTGGACTTATCCATATTTATAACCTTAAAGAACACAAATACACTGATAATTCACACCTTTATATCTCCAGCCTGGAACATACCTCAGAACTTTGGATTCACATATTCAACATTCTGGCTGACACCCTTCCTTGCCTATCTATTAAGTTATACTTAACCTTGGGCTTTAAGGTGGGACAAATTACTCACCCTTGGAGGTTTCCATATTTGCTCCACATACTCCAGGTTCCGGCAGTCAGAATGATCCTCTGAAGAGTAAGCCATGTTAGTCCTCTGCTCAAGCTTCCCATCTCAGATCAAAAGCCAGGTCTTAACCATGGCCTTTGAAGCCCAGAGCAATTTAGCCACTCAACTCTGTGTCATTGCTACCTCTGTCCCCTCAGTCATGGGGATAATAAGCTCTTGCTATTTTACAACAGTATAAAACTATAGTGTTTTGCACATGCTGGTCCCTTCGCTGGTCTGTCCCTGCAAGTATCCATACAAGTCATTCCCTCATTCCATTCAAATCTCTGCTCAGGCAATACCCTATTTGTGTCTCTCTTACCTTTCTTTGCTTTTCTACATACAAGTGTTTATCTGGTTCCACTAAAATGTAAATGCCATGGGTTTATGTAAACATAGTGCTTGCATTAGTTATTTTGCTGTTGCTGTGATTAAAAAAACAACAACAAAGAAAAAACCACGAGTGAGGCAATTTATAGGCTGAGGCCTGGTTTTGTTTGTTTTTTGTTTGGGGTGTTGTTTTGGTTTGGTGGTAGTATTTTTGTTTGTCTGCCTTATGGTTCCAGAAAGGGGGTCCATAATGACAAAGGAAGCATGACAGCAGGTGGCTGGATATCCTTATCCATATACATGAAGCAAAAAGCAGTGACTAGAAGTGGGGAAGCCTACAAACTCTCAAAGCCTATCCCTGTGATAGACTTCCTCCTGCAAGGCTCCTAAAGGTTCACAGTCTCCCCCAAAAGGGGAACAAGTGTTCAAATACCTGAGTCTCTGGGAGGCATTTCTACCTCAGACCACCACAGATCTAAAGTTTTAGATGGCTATATCTTCTGTAAAAAATAGAGTGGGAAGAATTGGGGATTCAGCTTAGGGATAGAGTGCTTGCCTAGCAAACACAAGGCCCTGGGTTCAGTCCTTAGCTGGGGGGGGGGGGGGTAATAGAGTGGGATAACAGGGAAGACAGAGTAAAAATAGATTATCAGGGGGGATGGGGGAGAGACAGCTTAGCAGGTTAAAAGCACTTGCCGTGTGAGCCTGGTGACCTGAGTTAGATCCCTGGAAACTGGAAAGAGGAGAGAGCCTACTTCACAAAGTTGTCTTCTGACTTCCACATGTGACTCACCACACTTTAACACTTTTTTTTTAAATGATGGGGAGGTTCCTCAAGAGGTCTCTTTGAGATGCTGAGAGAACTGAGTTCCAGACAAGGAGGAGGCAATGCATGCCTGTTTGAGCATTGGAAACAGCACATGGAAGAAACTGGAGCCAGATACAGGCCAGCAAAGTCAGACTTCCATAATCTTCCACTGCATTGTCCCAGCATTGAGAGTGATGTCTGAGCGCAGGCTTATTGAACAGTTTGGAGTCTGTTCCTGTCTCAAGAGGGGTTCCTATCAACTAAGGCCGAGATAAGGACTTCCAAGTAGCTGCCTTCACGTAAGGTCTGCTTTTGCTGGCAGCAGGTGAGATACCATTGTTCCTAAGCACAAGTCTGTTTCAGCAGGTGAAGAAGGTGGTGACATTTTGGTCGAGAGGGGGAGAGCATTCTAAGGACGACAAAAGAGCCTCAATAAAGACTTGTCAAGGGCAATTCCTTATGTTTCTGAGGAAAGTGGTTCAATTAAATACCAGGAAGGAACCCAGACTTTAGAGGCATTGCATTTTTTAAAAGCTCAGCTCTTAGGTGGAACGTACTACTTTAATGGTTTGCATCCGGTTTAGCTTCTCCATCTGTAAAATGAGGTTAATATCTACTTCATAGAGTTTGAGGCCAATGGAAGCCTTCTGCAAATAGAAACCGATAAAGAGAAGCTTCAGCTATGATGTTCAAACATCCTTTGCATCCTAAAGAAACTATTACAGCTAGTGCCAAGTAAATTTAGAAAAGGGGCAAGCCTGGTGAGAACCCGAAGATGCCAGCCAGCTTTCCAGAAGAAGCCTGGCGCGCAGAGGCTGCTGGTCGGGGGTAGGGGGTGGGGTGAATCCCGGCAGACTCCCGGGAGGAGACGAGCCACTACACCCACTGAGCGGGTGGGCAGAACCGAGAGCCGCCTTGCCCTACGCGTCGCTGTCCCTTCTCCACTCCAACACCCGGAACCTTGAGCGCGCGGAACTTCGGTGGCGGAACGCGAGCCTCACGGACCTTGAGGGCGATGGAGCAGGCGCGCGGGCCGGGGGCCGAGGCTGACGCGCCTGAGGAGGAGGAGGGGGAGGCGCAGGCGGCCATGGCGGCTGTAGTGTCCGCTGCGGGTGGAGCGTGCCCCGCAGTCCTGCAGGTGGCCGGCCTCTACCGAGGCCTGTGTGCAGTGCGCAGCCGCGCCCTGGGGCTGGGGTTCGTGTCACCAGCACAGTTGCGCGTGTTCCCGGTGCGCCGGGGCTCGGGCCTGCCCTCCGGGGGAGGAGACGGCAGTGGGGTCAGCGAGCTGGAAGCTAACCCCTTCTATGACCGCTACCGGGACAAGATCCAGCAGCTGCGCAGGTGCGGTCCTGACCGGGTGGGGGTGGGGACGCACGGCGACAGAGCTTCCGGGATGCGCTACTATCCTGCATGGTGGGCTTGTGCTGTCCCTACCATCCCAATAGTTAGTTTCCAAGTTTAGAGAGGTCAGGTCACATCTCTGCAGATCTTTCCACAGTCTTCTTTGTGCTTAGTTCTCAGAACTCTCGGGAAGACTCTGTAAGGTCCTGTGAGGAAGACAGCTCTGAGAAAGTTACCTCCTATGTAGAAATCTGAAAATGAGGCTCTTCAGCGAAGGCATTTGATTTGCACAAGGTCACATGTTGAGTCAGCGGCTACCTGCCGGGGAGATCAGGTTCCCAGGCTCCCAGCTTAAGGTCCTGACTGCATGGAGAGGAGACTGGGAGTGCGGTAAAGACTGATAGTGTCACATTCGTATTGTCCGTTGAACCCTTTCATTAAGGTAATGTAGGGATCTGGAGAGAGGTAGAGGCTTGCCCGAGGTCACACATTTGATTAGGGATTATCTGACGGAAACCAGGGTTCCTAAGGCTTCAGCTTCCAGAAAATAAAATCTGGAGATAGAAGGGGTATAGCTTAGTGGAAAAGAACTTACTTAGTATGCACAGGGCCTTGAGCTCCATCCCCAGCGCTGAGGAGGAAGAGTGCGGTATGGTTATGGCTGTTAAGGTAGGTATAGTGGGTGCCTAGTTCCAGGTAGAAGGATGAAGGTAAAATGGAAAGGTGGTCTGAGAGAGTCTGGTGCTGTAGGAAGGCTGTTCTGAAAGGAAGCCAGACATTACAGGCTCAAGTTCTCTGCGTTCTGTCTCATTTTAATTTCACTCTCAATGCAATGATGAATGAATGAATACTTTTGCTCTCCTTCAAACATTAGATATCCTCAAATATTTGTCATTTTTAAATAGTACGTGACCTGCAGTCCTCTCCACCCACTTCTCTCTAATCCCTTTTACACACAAGCGTCTCCAAAGAGGTGTCTCCTCTCACTCAGTTCTTAGCAGCTCCATTCATATTCAGGAGCCAATAATGGTCTCTTTCCTTCCTTACTAGATCATTCCATCAGCATTTTACATACTGATATTTCAGAAAGTGAGTTTTCCAAGGTACCCTGTTGAATTCTTCAGTGTCCAAAGTGCTCTGTGGTCACATAAAACCTTCACACACTAGTCCCTGCCACTCTCTCTGGACCAATCTAATGCCAAAACTTCAAATAATATGGTCTAGGTCTAGCTCTAAAATCATTGGAGGAATGAGTTTCAAATATGGAAAATAATAAGAAGTCACACGTACAGTCATGACACCACCTCAGTCATTTAAGGATGTTTGAGCAAATTTTTTATTATGGTTATAATTATCAGCAGTGCCTGTGTGCATATTTGTGGATATGTCTCTATAACTTGATAGTAAGTCTTCAGGTAGGAACAGTATGTTAGCTATTTTCTATGTCCCTAGTGCTCAGCAAGAACTCTGCTGCCCAGGGTGCCCCTGTTTTCTATGCACACTCATGACAAGCTCAGGTACATCTGTGCTTACTAGCTGGGCTGACCCAGTCCTTCCAGATGGAAAGAAAAGATGAGCCTATCCACATAGTAAGAAAAGAGTGACATTTGGTGTCACATCCAATTTTATGGAATAGGCTATACCCTATAATGTCTAGACTATGAAGGTCTACCAAAGGGTTAAACAAGATATCCTTGGCTCCTCACCCATGGTGTTGTGTGTCTCCCAACCAAGTAGCTAGAGTTCTTGAATGGTGTTTTCATCTCTACATACAAAGCCAAGTATCCCTTGGTCAGCTACACATTCTGAAGTATTCTTAGTGACAATGGCCACCTCAGCCTAGCCTTCAAGCCTGAAGAGTATCCCCATTTTAAGATAAAAGATGAATTCTGTTGTTTCATCTGATAGGTCAGGGAGATTGTCAGGTATTAGGTCTTCTTCCAAAGCATCCACTTGGAGCACAGGATCTGAGGGTGGGTATAGAGAGAGACATCAAAAATTACATATATTCAGGTAAAACCTTAACACCTAGTAGTCTTGTTGTAGGATTCCTGCCTTCAGAGGTGACCCAGCAATATGACTTCAAAGTATTCTTTCAAAGTATTTTTGAGTAGCTTAAGAACCTGAGAAAGCAAGTCCTGTGTCACCTGAGGGAATAGCCTTCAAAAGAAAAGGAAAAAACCAAGCAAACAGCTTTGCAGTGCTGAGCCCTTGAGGCTTAACTATCGTTGAATTAGCTGGCTTTGCTTTCCACTGTCTTGACCTTCAGGCTTACACCCAGTTCTTAACAACTGAATGCAAACCCTTCAGCCTTATGGTGCTTTTGTCCCTTCTGGAAGAGCTTTTATGAAGTGCTTCCTTATTTCAAAACCCAGAAATGCCTGGATGCTTCACCTTTATTCACCTTTTATCAGGTCTGACCCAGCTGCCTTTGAGTCCCGCCTGGAGAAGCGCAGTGAATTCCGAAAGCAACCAGTGGGGCACTCCAAACAAAGTGATTTTATCAAGTGTGTGGAGCAGAAGGTAAGGCCTACGGGGCCTTGGGGCCTTGTTTGGTTTAGTGTGGTTTGGTTTTGTGTGGTATGGTTTGATGTGGTGTGGTTTGGTTTGGTTTGGTTGTATAAGTTTACTAGCCCTTACCCTTGAAGTGGTCAGCAATGACTGAAACATTTCATCTTTACTCATTCTCTGTCAGTAAATGTGTGTGCTGTTCTTGCTAGACAAGATCCTATAGTCATGTTGGAATGTAGAAGAATGAGTGGAGAGTCCCCACTCATAAGAAATGTAGTCTAGTGATCAAGTGTACATGACACCAGACTGCAGGAAGTGGGAAATACTTTCAATGGAGGTCCTGGGTTTGCTTTTTTTTTTTTTTTTTTTTAAAGACAGAATCTCCCTTTCTCTGGCTGGCCTGCAACATGCTGTGTAGACCAGGCTAGCTTTGGACTCAGATTCTCTTGTCTCTGCCTCCTAAGAACTGGAATTAAAGTTGTGCACCACCACACTCAGCAAAATGTATTTATTATTATTATTTTGTTGTTGTTGTTATGTGTAGGTGTGTATGTCTGCATGTGAGTATGTACACATGGTTGCACAGGTAACTGAGTTTAAAAGGTAGAGGTAGGGTAACTCACCTGGTAGGAAGACAAGCTCTGGAGCCAGGTGCCAGGGACTGAGTCATAGCTTTCAGTTACCAGCTAGGGTAATTATGGGCAAATTATGTAACTTCTCCATGCCTCAGTTTTGCCTCTTTGTGAGTTAGAAATAATAATAATACCTACCTCACAGAATATGCTAAGACTGAATGAACTAGTACTGTACTCTTCAGCACCATCCCTGGCACATAAAAAGAACTTAATGTAGCATTTGTCCTTGTGATCCCTGAGCACCAGTGCTGGGGAAAGCGTGTGGAAAGCTAGCTATGATAATCGAGAGCAATGCTTTCCAAACTCTTTGACCACAACTCATAGTAGGAACTTTATTTACATTGCTCCTTAGAATACATGTATATGTTATAACAAACGAAACTTTTATGCAGCAGTGCTCTCGTGACATATAATACATTCTTTTTCTATGTTTAGTCTAGTTCTCACTCTATAAACCAGTCTCATCTGGAACTTAGAGGTAACCCTCTTGAGCTCTCAGTAACCCTCCTACCTCGGCTTCTCACGTGCTCAGATTGCAGGTGTGAGCCATCATGCCTGGGCAGTGCATTCTTACTTTTCTCCTAAAAAATTCTGATGACAATCCACGGAATTGATTTTACAACATATAATTAGAAAACTTCTAATCTGGGATGTGCATGGAACAAATTCCAGAGAGACTTGAGCCAGGCTGAAACCAGTTTCAATTGTTTCTGGTCCTTTTAGAACGGGAGTTTATTAGTTGTTATCACATTTCTGTGACAGAAACAACCTTAATGAGGAAGAATTGGATTTTTGCATGTCATTTCAGACTTGTCAGTACATTATGTCAAAGAGCATGTGGACTCAGGAAGCTGAAAAAAGGGGTATAGAAAGAGACCAGAATAAGATTAGAGCCCCTAAGAACATGCCCTAACGACATACTTCCTCCAGAGAGGCCCCACAGCCTACATCACTTCTCAATATCATATTATGGATCCAACAAAGGATTGATCTGTTCTTGTATCAGAGCCCTCATGACCTATCATCTCTGGAAGTGCCATCACAGACTTACCCAGAGGTGTATTACAAATCTTCTAGGCACCTCTCAGTCCCGTCAGTGTAACACAGGATTTTAACCATCACAAGAAGTCTATCTAATTAGTAGAAAATCTGAGAACTCAGCAGGACTCTAGCATGCTGAAGACACCTATCACTAGAAATGCTATCAGAAATAATCAGTTTTAGAGAACACATCTCTCCATTTCTCCCCTAATCAGTGTCTGGTGTGGAATAGGTCAGAGGGCCAAGCTCATAAGGAATCCTTCATGGTCCTTCACAGGCCTTCGCAGTGGCAAGTGTAGCATGAACTCCTGTACTGGGGAGTCAGTGTCTACTAACACACCCATTCTCACCTCTATATCTCAGAATCTTAGCAGAAGGAAAACTGTCCCATCAACAGTAGCTCTTAGAGTGGTGTGTACAGTGTTATAAGGAGTGGATAAGAGTGAATTCTTAGGAACAGAAGTACTTACTGAGATTGGCTACTTCAGTGGCTTGATTTATTTTTTTTCTTTTTGCCTTTCTCTTTCTTTCTATGAGGAAAGTATAGTTTAATAGTCTGTCTCATCATGTATTTCAGACAGATGCCTTGGGGAAACAGCCCACGAGCAAAGGATTCACTAAGGACAAGGTAGGTTTCTAATTAAATATAGAAATCCAAGCCTGAAGTCATATGGGACATTTATAATAAGAGGCTGCAAATTTAAACATATTTATTGTACTCAGGGATTTTTGTATAAGGTGATTTTCTCCAAAAGTAGAGATGAGAAATATTTGTGTGGATTATTGTGCCCTTGATATAACCTCTAGCTTAAGTATGGGTCCAAGGAATTTGAAGGAAATGGAATGCACTCCTTTCTATAGAAAGTAACTTTCTAAATCAAAATACCACATGGAGCCTGTACCTTATTGCACAAATAAAGAGCTGTCTGGTAGAACAACAGCCAGTGTTTCTCCTTTTTGCCAGCTGCAAAGTGCTGCAGGGCTCAGTGGCGAGATGCAAGCATCTGGGGAGTGCTTGATGACCTAATAGATCTTCCCTAGGAATAGAACTGTGAAGGTCTGTGTGGGAGCGGAGACTCACACTCTCTGAGCGTGTGAGTGGTTTTGTAACTACCTATCAGAGGTCTGCTTCACTGTGCTGACATTCTTTTCCACAAGGCTTTAGACAGAACTAAGCTGGGTTTGATATCATTAATTGTAGATGTTAATTGCTGTTTCTTCTTTCAAGACTCTCAGTTCAGTCTTCAATGTTGAGATGGTGAAAGACAAAACTGCTGAGGAAATAAAACAGGTAATGGATGAAAATGAGAAGGCACACTCTCTGAGATTATTTGCTCTGTGAACCAAGTCTGAGAACAGAAAAAGGTCAGACCTTTTTCTACCCCAATAATAAATAGTCCTAAGGGTCAAAAGTGATGAGTCACATAAATAACAGTGACATAAAAAATTGTCTTTCTTTGTCTTGCTTTTATATGTCTAATGGCTTAGGTTTACCCTTTCTCTTTCATTTTAAATCATCAGAATTCTATACCTGGCTCTCTACTACCTTTCCAAATAGGCTCCCCTGGTGTGCTGGTGGGTTAGTGGTGAGCACAGCTGCCCTCCAGGCAGCTCTCCCTGCTCCCACTTTACCTTATCTTACCTGATTGCGTCTAAGGTTCTGCTTGCCCTACCGAGAAGATAGTGTGCTGGTTAAAGCAGAGACTTAGACCTGGGTAGGTGGGGTGGCGCACGCCTTTAATCCTAGCACTCAGGTGGCAGAGGCAGAAGCAGACAGATCTCTGTGAGTTCCAGGCCAGCCTGGTCTACAGAGTGAGTTCCAAGACAGCCAGGACTGTTACACCAAGTAACCCTGACTCAAAAACAAACAAGAAAGAAAGAGAGAGAGAGAGAGACACAGAGAGAGAGAGAGAGACAAACAGAGAGACAGACAGACAGAGAGACAGACAGAGAGAGAAGGCAGGCAAGCAAGCCAGCAGACTTTAGAAATGAGCAGCCATTTTTGAGCCCTAGCTCTGCCACTTATTTGACTGACAGTTTCTCAGAGCCTCAATTTCCCCACTGTAAAGTGGTAACAAAGTGTAAAGTAGGTATGCCTACTTCTCAGACTATTTGAGAATAAAATGAGTTCATTTGTGAAGCACTTAAAACGAACCCTGCCACAGAGTAAGTGCTATCTATAGCTATGTTTTAAAATAAATGAAAAAGTACTGTGTTGGGAACTTATTTGCAAATATCCAGTGACAACCCCTCCCCCAGCCCCCATTTTCATTTCCTTGGCATTTGTGGCCTAAGGACCTTCCATAGGCATTTCCTAACCATCCCTCGAAAGCATTCATGATCTGCCCTGCTTGTTGTGTCATTCTGTGCACCTTGACTTGCATCGCTCATTCCTATTTATGACTGTAACTCTTTTCTCCTTAGTCTGTATGAAACTGTTTGAGGATTCTTTATACCCCATTATATTTTAGGTTTCTGTGCTGATTAACAATATAGTAAATCATGAAATAATAAAAATAAGCAGGCATTATGCTTGTTGCTTCATAGGTATTTCTTCATTAAATTCTAATGTCCACCCTTAGAAGTAGATGCTGTTATTCCCAATTTAAAGACATGGGGTTAAAAAAAATAAATATTTATGTAAAACAATGTTCTAAACATTGATAATTATAATTTTTTGTTTGTTTGTTTTTTTGAGACAGGGTTTCTCTGTATAGCCCTGGCTGTCCTGGAACTCACTCTGTAGACTAGGCTGCCCTCCAACTCAGAAATCCACCTGCCTCTGCCTCCCAAGTGCTAGGATTAAAGGCACGTGCCACCACTGCCTAGCTAATTATAAATTTTTAAAAAACTCACCTCTGAAAAAATATTATTTACATCTTACAATATTGAATTTCAGTCAAGATTTAATTCTTTGTTTAAAAATAAGCACATACCTCTCAATAGGATACAAGTTCACTTTTGTCTTTAATAAATGATAAATTTATATGTATGTGGAAGATTTATTTTGAAATATTTTCTATAATTTAATATCAGTAAATATTTGATTTGTATTCCTAGTTTATATTACATATACCCATAATCAAATTTCTTGGGCAAAAGGAAGTCACAAGTGGAAAAACTTTAAGAAGTTCTAGGATAAGCCAAATTCCCTCCCTTTGCCTGTCCCCCACAATGTCCTGCAGTACCGGGAACTGAACTGAGACTTCCTGCATGCTAAGCAAATGCTCTGCCACTGAGCTCTATCCCTAGCATCATGGTCATCTGACACTGTTGGATTGCAGGGCATTGGTGATGGCATAGACTGATATCCTGCCTACACAGGGCACATAGTGAAGGAGGTACATTCATATGCTAATGACCATATTTAAATTAACATTTGTTTCAGTTAGTTTTTTATGACTACAATAAGACACCATGACCAAAAGCAACTTGGGAAGGAAAGTGTTTATTTCAGCTTACAGTTTGTAGTCTGTCATCTAGGGTGGTCAGGGAAGGGACTCAAAATAGCAGGAGTATGGAAGCAGGAGCCGGTGCATCAACCCGGTGGAGAAGTGCTGCTTACAGGCTTGCTCAGCTGTTGTATATGTCTCAGGGCCACCTGCTGAGGGATGGCATCATCCACAATAGGCTGAGCCCTTCCACATAAGTCACTAATTGCAAACATGCTGGAGGATTGGCTCAGCAGTTAATCACTCTTGCGGAGGACTGAGGTTTGATTCCCAGCATCCACCAGGTGGCTCACAACCATCTGTAACATCAGTTCCAGGACACCAAAAACTCTCTTCTGACTTCTTAGGGACATAAGAGTGTATATAATATGTTGTAAAAAACATATTTCTAAAAAAGACACCAAAAAAAATCTTTTAGTGTAATAAAACTATGGGTCTTTTTTTTTTTCTTTTTCCCTGTTTTCTAATTTTATACTTTGTGAACCTACTTAGTCACTACTTTTAGGTAATTACATCATGAAAGTCAACTATACTCTTTGTGTTTTGATGCCAGGCAGAGATTGCGACTGCTCTGAACCCTAGTCAGACAGCAGGAGCAGTCTGTCTGCTCCCTATATGTAGGACCTCCTGGAGGCAGAATTTTAAGAGCTGCCTGTAATAAGCAGTAAAAGCTAACATTATTTTGTGTCTACTCTGCCAGTCTCAGTTCTATCAGTTCAGCTAGTCTTCATAACAATCCTATGAGGTGGGTGTTACTGCTGTTTTATCGATGTTGTCTAAGAAGTTTCAGTGATTTGCCCAGGGTAGAATAGCTAGTAAGTAAATGACCAGGGCTAGGATTTGCATCCAAAGGAGGAAGGGGGAGCCTCAGTTGAGGAAATGCTCCCACCAGACTAGCCTGCGGACAAGAATATGGCACATTTTCTATTTTAAAAAGCACATTTAAAATTTTTTTATTTTGACTCCAGACCCTAAACTCGGAGTAGCTTGTATTTTTCCTCTCTGAAAAGCTCCATAGTTTGCTGGTGAGGTGTGGCATGGGGAAGGCCAAGAGTGAGTGTCAGATTCCCTGGAATTGAAGTTACAGATGGTGTGAGCTGCCATCTGGGCAGGAGTTGAACCCCAGTGCTATGCAAGAGCAGCCCATGCTCTTAACTGCTGCGCCGCCTCTCCGGCCCCCTTTACTATCATCAGTTGTCTGTTTGTAAGCGGGTATGTATACATGAGAGCAGGAGCCTGCAGAGGCTGAAGGTATCGGATCCCACTGATCTCCTGGCACTGGAGTTAGACACAGTCAGTCATGAGCTACCTGATGTGGATGCTAAGAACCAAACTCTGGTTCTTTTCAAGAATAATAGATGCTATTAACCACTGCTGTTAGCCATCTCTCCGGCTCCCAGAGTTGATTATTAAGAAATAAACAGTTTGGGGCTTGGAGCGGTGACTCAGGAGTGAAGAACACTTTCTGCTTTTCTAGATGGTCCGTGTTCAGTTTCTAGCACCACATCAGGTGGCTCATAGCTGCCTTTAACTCCAGCTTTAGGGGACCCAACACCCCTTTTGGCCTGCAATGGCATCTACACACATGGTACACAGAGACATAGATAAATACATTAAAAAGTGAATCTTAGAAGGAAATTCTTAAAGAGTTAGAGTTTAATCATTCAGAAGAGCATATAGTATTACAATTTTTAATCATACACTAGTTGTAAAAACATTACAATGGAGTTTTCCTCCCTGTTATCAGATAGAATAATACTCTGAGGATGAAAGCTATCACTGTTTCTTGGTATACATTGAAAAGATTACCCACATTGTCACAGATCATTCATTCAGTTGTTTGTTTGTTTATTGCAGATTTGGCAGCAATATTTTTCATCAAAAGACACAGTCTATGCAGTTATTCCTGTGAGTAATGTGGAGGGAGATGAAAGTGTTTCAGCATGAGGTCAGCACTCCAGCTCTCAGGCAGCTACCTTTACTTTTCCTCTGTTTATGACATCTCAGGAACTTACACTTTACAGCTCTAAGAGTTTTACTATGCCCTAAGCTGCAGAGATTGGGAGCTCCATATGGTATATGTATGACTTTTGCTTTCCCTTGCTCTGGTTTAGAAATATTTCCAAGTCTCTAACCAGGGAGGTTAGTATAAGTTCATGTTTCTGAGTGATTTCCAGATGCATTTTATTTCATTTTTACTTTTCAACCAAACTGAGGAGTCAAGACACTGCCACAGCATAACTTTCCCCTTCTTGTGTGTTGGCAATGCTGAGCTGACCTGGAGTCCCCTCTGGGCCTCTCTCCAGCTTTTCCTCTTAGGAAGCAGCATTTTTTGGCTTTACCTTCTTAGAATTGTTTTAGAGGTGATTGCTGGTCATTGCTTTACTATAAGGCCTATGACTAAGAAAGGATATGGCTGTCTTCTCTGGTTAAAATTGTCTTACTCTAGACCAGGCATGGTGGTGCACACCTTTAATCCCAGTGCTCAGAGATAAAAATAGAGGCAGGCAGGTCTTGGTGAGTTAGATGACAGTCTTGTCAATAAAGCAAGTAAAAAAAAGAAAAAAAGGGGGAGGAGAGAGAAACGGGAGGGGGGCAGGAGAGAGAGATTGATTATCTTTTACCCGAGTAAAAGATACACTGAAGAACACAGTTGTATCCTGAGAGGATAAGTATGAGGAAATCTCTATCCTTATTGAACAGGCCTTCTCAAGTCTCCCTTGAGTCATCTGGCTCCTTGGAGACTTTGAAGCATTCAAGCACTTAGTCTTCACATATAATCTGTAGCAATGAGCAGCAAAGCATGCATTGGGTTTTCTGTCGTTTTATTATAAGAATGATTTGTAAATGATGGAACTTAAAAGCCTGTTTGAGCCATAATATAGTTCTAGAATTCAGTCTTGGAAAGAATCTGGTGTGATTGTGACTTTTTATGTTTTCCTATTTGTGAGTTAATTCTATTCTTTTCTAATTTATAGAAAGAGAAGTTTGATTTGATCTGGAACCGGGCTCAGTCCTGCCCAACAGTAAGTCTGTAGGGACTATGTAGAATTTTTATAAGTGCTACCAAATAGGTGATTTCAAACCAGTTCTTCTCATGATTTAATGCTCTATTAAACAATGGCGCTCATGTGCTAATCATATTGATAAGTGATATTTTCATTCTTATAAATGGCTTTTTGGCACTCTACTACGTATTAGGCCTTTCTGATATGGATCTTAATCTATCAGTATATGACATATGAAAAGACACCGTAGAGCCCAGTGTAGTTACGCATGCCTTTAATCCTATTCAGCCTGGTCTATATAGCAAGTTCCAGGCCAGCCAGGGTTATATAGAGAGACCCTGCCTCAATAAATTAGTGAAGGAAGAAAGGATGCTAGAAAGCACCTAAGACCTTAATCTTCACAACCTCCTTCAGGCTCCTGGGTTAGAGTTTTCTTTACAGTTTGTTCATGCTATTCTGATAACATGTGCTGGAAATAAATTAATATGTTGATGCTAAAGTAGTGATCCACCACAGGGTTCCTGGGAAAGGGAATGGAGCGTTGATGTGAAGGCGGCTTGTCAGCAGTGGTGCTAGGGTTTTTCTCAAACATTGTTTGCAGAAAATAAAGAATACCTTAGTAGACCAGAGATATATATCATACTGGTGGTGGGTTGGATAGCAATATTGCTAAATGTCATCATCTCTGATATGTTCCTTCTTAGATGGGTTGAGAAATGTGCATATGTTTGTTATACTATCACATAATTAACTTAATAAATTTATCCCATAAAGCCAAACATTATAGGGTGGGGATATAACTCAGATGGTAGGTTACTTTACTAGCATTCACAAAACCTCAAGTTCAATCCCCAGTACCCCATCAATGGGTATGGTGGCATGTGCTTATTCCAAGTACTTGAGGTAGCGGCAGGAGAATCAGGAGTCAGGTCATACTTCTCTGTATATAAGTTTGAGGCCAGCCTGGGATACACGAGGCATCTTCTTTTTTAAAAGACAAAGGAAAGAAAGGAGGAAGGACAAGAAAATTAAATATCCAAGCATTGAAGAAATAGAGTACCACTAGTGACTGAACATTGAAGAAATGGCTTCACTTATTCACCTGTCTGCATGTTTTTCTGTTTCCCACAGTTTCTTTGTGCACTACCAAGAAGGGATGGGTATGAGTTCTTTGTAGGACAATGGACAGGTACAGAACTCCACTTCACTGCACTTATAAATATTCAGGTAGGTGTCGTATGCCCTACAAAACACAGGGTTGAAAAAAGAAGCCCATCCTTTGGTAAGACCAGGGGTTGGGGTCCAGAGCACCGGCTGACTCCAACAATGCCTGCTGTGCCACTGATGAGTTGTCATACACTGAATATTAGGCTGGTTTTCTAGGCCTCAGTACCAGATATTTGAAGTCAGAATACCTTTCTCTAACTTCACTGTTTTTCTTTTGTCTCTTTCCACAACCTCTATGGCATCTATTGCATGTATCTAAACACAAATGGATCTTTTTAACCCAAGCAATAAATCCGTAGAGGAAGGCTTCCATGTCTTACCTTTTCCAAAGTGCTACATGAATGGTTTTCATGTCATAAATATTAGTTTATTTATTTTGTTTCTTTTTTCTTTGTTTTATTTCCAAATATTAGAGTAAAAAATATAGCTCAAAGAACACTTAACTCTTAAAAAGAAAGAAGTCAGTATTTTAATTCATAGTAGCTAGGATTGGTGTTCAATAATTGGAACTCACATCTGGTTTAAAAAAAAAAGTGCTTGCTTCAGCAGCACATATACAAAAAACCCCAAAAAACCATGTATCATTTTGGCTTTAAAGTTGAGGCACAGAAGAAAATGAAGGAGCAAGCTTTTACATTGTGGTTTTCTAACTTGTCGAGTATTTGCTATTTTATAATTTGTTGAGTGTTAACATAGATAGATATGCAGTGGGTGTTTTATACTTGTCATTTAATCTTCTCAAACATGTCTTCTCAAATATGAAGTGGCTACTGTTAGTATTTCTATTTCTAGAGAAGGTGAGCTTAGGGAAGTTTATTTGCATTACTAAGTAATAAACTATTTTGAGTCCTGGTTATCTGACTCTGGAGTCTATAAATTTTGTTGTTGTTGTTGTTGTTTTGTTTTTCGAGACAGGGTTTCTCTGTGTAGTCCTGGCTGTCCTGGAACTCACTCTGTAGACCAGGCTGGCCTTGAACTCAAAAATCCACCTGCCTCTGCCTCCCAACTGCTGGGATTAAAGGCGTGCACCACCACTGCCCGGCAGTCTATAAATTTAAACATTGACAATTATCTTGAGAACCCTGCTAGGTCCTAGGACTGCCCCAGTGGAGTTCATAGCTAAAATATTAAAGCACAGAGGAATTGACAGATATCAAATACAGAGTAGATGCTGACTCTAGAATGGGATTGGAAGGAGGTACAGAGGGATCCTCATATTGTATGTCTGTCCTTGTTTGCTTTCTGTTGCTATGATAAAACACCATTCTAGAAGCAACTTACAGAAGAAAGAGTTTATTTGAGCTTACAGTTCCAGAGCAGGACACCATAATGGCTCAGGAGACAGGATTGCAAGTAGCCAGAGCAGGAAGCTGTGAGATCATTCTTCAACGATCATAGAGTGGATAACACACTGGAATTGGGCAAAGATATAAACTCTACTGGCCACCTTTGCCCCAAAAATGTACTTCCTCCAGCGAGGCTCCACCTCCTAAAATAGCACCACCAACTGGGGAACAAGAGTTCAGATACCTGAGTTTTGGGGGACATTTTCCATTCTAACCACCACAGTCTCTGATTTTTTTTTTCTTATATAGGTTGAAAGGTATATGTCTGTTTGTGATATTATCGTGTATGGATTTCATAACAAACTCTCAGAAAGTCCTTCAGAAACATAATGATCAAAATAATTAGTATGTATTAGGATTATAGCCAGAATGATCAGTATGTTAGAAGTGAGATGAGGGAACTAAGAGGGTGAACTGTTAATAGTACCGTAGCAACAGTTCGGTGTAACACTTAAGGATGCCTGCTGGAGCTCTAAAGCTGAAGCCCAGGGATCTGCTTTTTACTGTGGTTGTTTTCTTCCATGCTATGTAAAGGCATTCGTTGGCTTTAAATTCAGCTTCTCTTCCTAGTCTAGACTTGAGGTCTGGTTACCTTGCTGATCATTCTTCATAAAGTTACACATTTGTCATTTTTCTCTCCTTTCTGCCTAAACCAGATAATATTTTAAAGCCACACAATAGAAATCTGGCTTGTGCACAAACTCTCCAATGCTAGCTATAGCTTAAAAGAGCTCATCAGACTTTAGAGCCGCCACAGGGAGTGGATGAGATGTGCTAGTTTGTAGAAATAGCAATTACACCAGCACATCACTTTCTTTAGAACTCAGCTTGGTAGCTGCCTGTACCATTTTGTTTTTAAATGTATGACTACAATGAAGGATTCACTGCCTTCGTAAACATTTCTGGGAAAAAGGCCAAATCTTTTCCGATTGAAGACACAAATAACACCATGAAAACTGTCAGTTCACCGTGGCTTTGCAGGCCTGACCTTGCCCCTACATACCAGTCCTCTAACTCACCAGCACTCAAGGGGCTGTTAAGAGCTAGAATTTGGTCCAGACTCTGTTGCTTTGAAATTGCAGTTTGTTGTGTTGGTACCTTACTGGCTTTGATAAGTATTCCTCCATGCAGACCCGAGGGGATGCAGCAGCCAGCCAGCTGATTTTATATCACTATCCTGAGCTTAAGGAAGAAAAGGGCATAGTGCTGATGACAGCAGAAATGGATTCCACATTTCTGGTAAGACTCTGCATGTGTCTCGTTGGGTTTACCTAGTAGACATGTAGGTATTACTCTTTTCAATGCCCAGGTATAGACTAAGGAAAGATGTCTGTATGCAGTTTATTTCTCGTGGTTGAAAACAATTTTGTCTTACTTACATGTATCCAAGTTGAAGTACAGTAACCCACAGATACATAGGTGTTTTTGTTGTCATGGTATTTTGTTTCATTTTACTTTTTTAATTTTGTGTGTGTGTGTGTGTGTGTGTGTGTGTGTGTGTACATTGGGAATGGGGCACATTGGCAAGATACATGTGTAAAATGTCAGAGAACAGCCTCCGGAAGTCTCTTCTCTTCCTTCCACCACCTAGCTTCCAGGGGTCAAACTCAGGTCATCTTGCAACAAGCTGCTTAACCCACTGAACCACCTCACTGGCCCTGAAAATAGGTTATTTTATTTTATTTCAGACAGGGACTCACTGTGTAGCCCTAGCTAGCCTGGAACTTGTTAGCAGTAGACCGGATTGGCCTCAAACTCCCAGAGATCCACCTGCCTCTGTCCGAGTGCTGGGATCGTAAATGTTCACCACCATGGCTGATGCTGAAAATAGTTTCATTCTCATTTGATCAGTTGGGCTGCCTTAAACTCTTTTGGAGCTAAATTTTCATTTAAGGTGAGATTAGGTCACTTTATATCAAATGAGTCAGTATACTCATTTGATATAAAATATTACACACTTTATAAGGAAGTATTAATGTGTTTGATTATGGATCATAACACATAGGTACATATTATCTTCACCTATACCTTTTAAAAATCCAGTAATACTAAAACCAAGACACGTCTGGCCCTGGAGATTTCAAGTAAAATTACAGACACATAGGTGACTTATGAAGTGTGGGATGAGCTCAGAGTCTAGAGTTATAGTTGTGTCTTTATCTTCCTCTCCACTGTTCATGGGTGTATAACATCCACTATGGGATTGCCTTTCCTCCTTTTCCAGTTGAATCACTAGGACAGAACATCAGCCACATGCCCATAACTAATGATGCCCATTGTTTCCCTGTGTGTCCAGGCACCAGAGACAGTTTTAGTTCTATACAAGGCTTGCTTTTTCAATTCCATCTGACTGACAGAGATTGTATAGCCTCAGAAGACTGGGCACTTTAAAGCCTCTTCCTCCATTACAACACTGACTTATGTTTCCCCTTTGTCTTTTACCAGCTGCATAGAGAGAAAAGTAATGGTTTCACTAGGTTACTGTCTCACAGTAACAGTAGACTCCAGACTGCAGCACAGTGGGGACTCTCCTTCCCTGACTAAACTGCCCAGTCTTATTTCTCCAGATTTTTCCTTCCTCCCAAACTATTCCTATGTGACATTCAACTGGAAGTCAATGATCCAGAATCTTATTTATAATATGTATTTGCCATTAGCTTAGATATAGACTACAGAAAGAATAGTTTGGAGAGGAAAATCAAAACCTTACTTTTGGACTATTAAATCTGAGATATCTTTTAGCTATCCATGTAATGTAGTCAGTTAGATACATGAACCTGGAATTCAGAAAAGCTATAGTATGTAGGTTGTATTTAAAGCTATGGATTGAATGAAATACCAAGAAAATAAATGAGGGTGCAGAAGAGAAAAGATATAAGAAAACTAAGTCCTAAAGAGATAAAGAGCCGGGCGGTGGTGGCGCACACCTTTAATCCCAGCACTTGGGAGGCAGAGACAGCCGGATTTCTGAGTTTGAGGCCAGCCTGGTCTATAGAGTGAGTTCCAGGACAGCCAGGACTACACAGAGAAACCCTGTCTTGAAAAACAAAAACAACAACAACAACAAAAAGAGATAAAAAACATCAGCAAAGAAAGAAAAACCATTCAGATATTGGGTGGGGGGAGGTGTGGGGGTTAAGCTTAGGGAGGATGCCTGGAAATGAAGATAAAATGTTCTAAGCAACAGGGAGTGTTTAGTTGACCAACTCTAACTTGCTTATAGGGCAAATGAAATAAAAGACTGAAATTTTACAAGATTTACAGACATAGACATATTTGGGGACCTTTATAAGAACAGTTTCAGAGGAATGGTGTGATTATAAGCATGATTAAATTTAAGAAAGATGGAAACAGAAATTAGAAAGTAGACATTAACTCTTTCAAGGGAAGGAAAGTAGAGTGTTGGATGGAGGATAGAAGTGGGAACAAGGATGTTTTTTATTTTAAATATTGAATAAATAATATGAAAATATATGGTATGAAGAAGACTATTAGCCATATAGGGGAAAGTAAAGAAATAATATTCTGGGTGAGCAAGTCTGGAAATGAGGGCTTGATCTTTTGCCAGGAGAAAAGTCAGGATATGAGGACATAAGTCTAGTATAGTTAGATGAATAGAGTTAGTGGCAGCTTGTAGAAGTTCTTGCCAGGTTTTGTTGTTGTTGTTTGTTTGTTTGTTTGTTTAATGAAAAGAAAAGCCATCAGCTCTGAGTAAACATGAAAACATGGGGTTCGATATTTGAGTCAAAAAGAGATAATAAGCCAGGCATGGTGGTGTACACCTTTAACCCCAGCACTTGGGAGGAAGAGACAGGTGGATCTAAAAATCAAGACCTAGGACATCCAAGGACAACACAGAGAAACCCTGTCTCAAAAAAGCCAAAAAGGAAAAGATAAAAAGAAAATATGAGATTGTTGTCTAGGAAGCACAGCCTGTGGGCTGGCTCTCACCCACATCTTGTTTTTGTAAGACAGACCCATGAATTATAAATGAATAAGAGGGAAAGAACCACACAAAAAAAAATAGTATTTCATGGGATGTGAAAGTATTACATTCAAATTTCAGGGCCTATAAATTAAGATTTATTTACATATTTCTTATGATTGCTTTAGTTCTATAATAGAGTGAGTAGTTTGAGACTCTATGGCCGGCCCCCAGAGCCTAAAATGTTTATTGTTTATAGAAAGTGTTTGCAGAACACAGTCTAAGGAAATGGAGAAGAGAATTTTGTGTAGATATAAGCATAGACTTAACTGTAGTCAGCCATTTGGTATAATATTGTAACTGAGGGGCCAAGACCAGAGAGTAAAGCTGGGTAAAGAGGGAAGCGAAAAGATAAGACACCAAGAACAGTAACGAGACTGAACGAGAAGGTAAAATAATGAACACAGTGCAGATATCTCAGACATGACTGGGAGAGGACGTCATTACTGATGGCAAAGTCTGTTCTCTGTGTCACATGGAAATATGACATAGAGACTGTGTTGAGCATTTAGACATGGTGTCTGGCTGTACTTAAGTGAGCCCTAGAGGTAAATCACAGGAAACTTTTTCTTGATGTTCTATTTCACCACTTCACTCTGATAGTCTCAAACTGATGCAGTTTTAGTATTATCGAGGTTTTGGAGGGGTGTTTGTTTGTTTGGTGGTGGGGGTTGGGTTTTGTTGTTGTTGTTTTGGCTTTATCACATTTGATAACACAATGCATTTGCCTTGTATAAACCACATTGACTGTGAGATCCCAATATACGTGGCTCAGCAGATAAAGGGCATTAGGCTTGGCTCATCACCAAGCCTAATGCCCTGAGTTTAGTCCCCAGGACCCATACTGTAAGAGAAAAGAACTAACTCTTGGAACTTGTTCTCTGACCTCCACTGAATGAGCCACAGAACACCTGCTAGCATGCATACACACATAATAAGTTCATAAGTAAAAATGAATTTTAAAAGATTTGCTTTATTATTTTGGTCATATGTATATATGTAGGCCTGAGTGTGAGTATGTGCATGTGAGTGCAAGTGTTCTCAGCAGCCAGAGGCATTGGCTATCCCGAGAGCCGGAGTTACACGTGGCTTGAGCCACTTGACATGGATGCTGGAAGTTGAACTCAGGTCCTCTTAGAAAAGTAATACATGCTCTTACCTACTGAGCCCACCTCTCCAGCCCCAATTTAAAAAGTAATAGGTCTAAATGAAGGCTCTGTAGGAAGAAGCATAGCATACAAAGACAGGAAGCACAGCCCATGGTTTTGTAAACTTATCCACATTATTTTATAGCTAGACATGGCAAACTTTGTTTTCTTCCAATACTAAGAATTCAGCTTAGGCCTTGCATTTGTTAAGGCAAGTCCTTACCACAGAAGTAAGTCCTGACCCACATAACATATTTTGGGCAGTCATTTTTTAAGTGATTTTTTTCCCTATATTTGGGTGGAGTGCTTTTGTCTGTATACGCATGGTAATAATAGATAAATATTTCTGGACAGTTAGAACTATAGACTATGTAGAAAACAATAGTTTCTTCAGTTAAGTATTCCTTTCATTTCATTTACTATTATTGTATGTGTATATGCATATGATAGGGAGGAATTGTAACCACAACACATGTATATGGAGATCAGAGGACAACTTTGTGGAGTCAGTTCTCTCCATCCATCTTTATTTGTGCTCCAGGGATTAAGCTCAGGTCTACGGCAAGTGCCTTTACCAACTGAGCCATCACCGGGCCTCAATTAATTTTTCCATTAGGTTCTAAGGATATTGCCTGTACATTC
Organism: Arvicanthis niloticus; assembly: GCF_011762505.2. Classification (NCBI taxonomy): domain Eukaryota; kingdom Metazoa; phylum Chordata; class Mammalia; order Rodentia; family Muridae; genus Arvicanthis; species Arvicanthis niloticus. The sequence continues at coordinate 37,337,434 of NC_047662.1, read as the reverse complement.
CCCTACACACCCTCCTGTCATGCTGTTCACCATTCCCTTATAGTGCACTTTCTGTACCTTGGAAATGATTATAAAGGATTGCGTAACAGATTGTTCCACGCTGTAGTAGATTACGATGGCAAGCATTACCTCACAGTTTCTGTGGAACAGGAACTCAAGAGCAGCTTAGCCAGGTGGCCCTGGCACCAGTGTCATGAGGTTGCTGTCAAGATGTCACTGGGACTACAGTCATCTGAAGACTGACTGGGCTTAAGGATCCACTTGTTTCCTGAACACATTGGCTCTTCTTTAGGGCTACTTGAATGTCCTCATGAAATACCAGCTTTCCCCAGAACAAGTGACTCAAGATATATTCTTGTACGCTCCAATAAGAGCCCTTCCCAATCGTTTCACCATAGTTTACTTGCTAGAAGCAACTCATTACTTACAGCCTCACACTAGGAATAGAGATTGAACTCTACCAAAGGAGGAAGGGCCATGATAATCGTGGACATTTTATAATCATCACAACTGGCTTTGCCACTGTTTTTTGACTGGTGTGCTATCAATAACAAGATAACAGGTTGTATTCAAGTGTGTCTAATTAATGAAGAACTTAGTACTTGGCAAGCTTATTCTTAGAGCTAGGTAACTCTTGCCCTTCTTCCTGGGATGTATGTGATGGTTATGTAAGAACTAAATAGAGAAACTGTGAACATTTGAACTAACTTACTTAGCAAACATTATATCACTATGCATTGGAACATAAAACAAGTCATAATCTCCGTATTTTTGAAGATTTTATATTAAAGAATCCAGACTAAAAAAAAATAACAAATACAAGAGAAGGTACTGACAGTGGTAACAAGATGCCTTGGTTACGGGGAAGGTCAGGGAGTCAGGGAAGCAGCTTCCCAGAACAGTGACTCCAGCACAGAACTCAGGCACAGAGCTTGAGCCCTGTGCAGGAAGTACCTCACTGCTGTCATTGCCTTGCAGAATGTTGCGGAGGCACAGTGCATTGCCAATCAGGTTCAGCTCTTCTACGCCACTGATCGGAAGGAGATCTATGGGCTAGTAGAGACCTTTAACTTCAGACCAAATGAGTTCAAATATATGTCTGTCATCGCCGAACTGGAGCAAAGTGGACTTGGCGCAGACCTGAAATGTGCCCAGAACCAAGATAAGACTTAGAGGTATCTGGATTGGCCCTTCACAGTGTTGGCTCAGTCCTGGATAGCCTGAAGCCCACCCACACCCTTGAATTCCAGAGCTCAGCATCTGCAACAAGCAGTCTGTAAAGAGTTACTGCAAGAAGTGATTGTAGACATGAACCCTAATACTTGATATTCAGGAACAAAGATATTCAAATATTCTGATAATTACCTCTCAGCATAAGGGTTCCTTTTCAGTGTTTCTGGCCATTGGAACAAGGAATATTCAGGGAACCACAAGACTATTGGCTGGGTTTTATTTAGTGTAATAGTGCAGCTGCATTCTGGTTGTTTTGACCTCCTAGCTCCCAGTTCTATGTCTTCATAAACTGTAGCAATAAGCTTGAAGATCTTAGAGATGTTGGCTTTATGTGCTCTTTCCATGCACCAGTGAGCTGGCTAAAAACATAACCCAAAGCTCCTGGCCAGACTCTAATACAACAGCTATTGTCATCAGAACAAAGACTTGTAGATGCCCCTCCACAGTTACCTTTAGTGTAACTCAGTGAATTACGGGTATACTTAAATAAACAGGTAACAGTGCCTGCATACTGTTAAACTGTCGCTTATGGCCCTACTCCCTGAACTCTGCCTATGAGAAGCTGATGAATCACTACAGTGTAAGTAAAACCTTTTTCTAAGGAGATCAATCTAGATTTGCATGATTAAAAAAAATAAATGTTGTATGAAAATATCTGTGGAAGCAAATGTGCCCAGATTGAGTGTAGGGAGTGTAGCAGTAAATCTGGCTTTCAGTCTCTGTTACACACAATGGCGGAAACAGCTTTGTACTATTGGTGGCATTGGTGCCGTGGGTTCATTTTATCAGAACTCAGCTTGGGGCTCAGTGATTTCTTGAAACACCAGAAATAAGCAAGTTATTCTCCAGCACCAGAAACACATATATCACTTTGTGGCTCCAAGTTCATTGGTAAAAAAGAATGGTGGGTCCATGCCAACCTAATGACCTCAAAGCCCCAGGTGTCCCCCAGCATTATCTACATTCACTGTACCACACCTGTCATTTGGTCTAATATGCTCCACCTTAATCTGCCATCCCTACCTGACCTTGTTGGATGCCACCAAATACGGTGAGTGGAACTATAAGTAGTGTTTTCATTTTATGTGTGTTCTTCATTACAGATTTTTTTTTTTTAGGGTAGGCCGCTCCCAAAGCTTTTTAGGTAGGTGTGGTAGTTTGAATAATAATGACCCCAGCTGGGCTGGAGAGATGGCCCAGTGGTTAAGAGCACTGACTGCTCTTCCAGAGGTCCTGAGTTCAATTCCCAGCAACCACTTGGTGGCTCACAACCATCTGCAATTAGATCTGATGCCCTCTTCTGGCTTGCCTGAAGACAACTACAGTGTACTCATATATGTAAAATAAATAAATAAAATCTTTAAAAAAAAAATAATGACCCCAGCTGGACAGTGGTGGCCCACGCCTTTAATCCTAGCACTTGGGAGGCAGAGGCAGTTGGAGGCCAGCCTGGTCTACAGAGTAAGTTCCAGGACAGCCAGGGATATACAGAGAAACCCTGCCTCAAAAAACAAAATAAAAACAAAACAAACAAGCAAACAAAGAATGACCCCAATAGGCTCATATATTTGAATGCTTAGTTGCCAGGGAGTAGAACTATTTGAAAGGATTTAAAAGATTAGGTAGTTTATTGGAGGAAGTATGTCACTGTGGGTAGGCTTGAAGTTTTAAAGTCTACGCCAGGGTGTGTGTGTGTGTGTGTGTGTGTGTGTGTGTGTGTGTGTGTGTGCGCGCGCGCGCGCGTGTGGGTCAGGATGTAGCTCTCAGCTATTTCTCACCATTCCTGCCTGCTGCCATGCTTTCCGCCATGATGATAGTGGACTTAGCACTTCTGAAACCGTAAACTAGCCCCCAATTAAATACTTTCTTTTATAAAGAGTGGCCTTGGTCGTGGTGTCTCTTCACAGCAATAGAACAGTGACTAAGAGAATAGGGATGGCCATCCATTATTTTCTGGAGCAAAAAACAGATAATGTTTATTTAACTGAGGAAGCTGTGCTGTATTTTGGGTTTTTCTAAAGGTTGAGCTGATTTCTAATGCAGCCTTTATACCCACTATGGTCTCAAGAGTGCATTTCTAGATGATATATGTCCCAAGACTCTTAGGCATTGGATAGGGTTGCTTTTGTGGGTATCCAGTTATGTTTGGTTTTTTCCCCAGATAGACCCCATTCTTGGCCATAGAACATTCTCATGATGCCTCTACTAGATGGTGAAAACATGATGGGGGGAAAAGAACTAGCCATTTATGTCCTAGTTCTTCCTAGCTTTGCTCTCAGTCCCATCTTGCCAAAGAAGGACAATGCACCCACTGGTAATTATAGCAGACATGACTAAAGTACCCTCTGAATGTTGATAATATTTATTTTACCAAAAAGATCTAGCAAATAATAAGTGAAGACCATAGCAGTTAGTATATAAATTTTTTCCCTGACTCCCCAATGGTGTTTCTAAGACAGTGGTAGGCTTTGAAGCTCATTGAATGAATTGGGTTGAGATATCTCCATTACTTTCATTAGCTTGTTAACGATTAATTACTTAAACTTTTCAAAATCTTTTAAAAGTCTTACTTTTCTTCTGAATGTGAGGATGATATCTACTTCATAGGATTATTGTGAGACTCCAGTTAGCTTATGTACAGAGTACCACAGAGTCTAGTACAGGCCAAGTCCCTCCTCTTTACTTCTCTTTGCCAGGGGCAAGGAATATAACTTGGGCCCTGAGTTCAGTTCCCAACACCAGACAGGAAGAAAGTTAAGTCAGCATTTCAGATGTACAGATCACTCCTCGTTTCAGCTTAAACAACAAACCCTATCTCACTGATTCTTAACTTGAGGTACAGTGGAACCACTTAAGAGCACTTTAAAATGCAGTTCTAAGGCCCTGACCTGCTGAATCATGTGTCTCAGTACTAAACAAAGCACTGGGAACCTACATTTTAGTATGTGTTCTAGCTAATTCTGATGTAGGTGATTAGTGTGAGCCTTTGCAAACCATTGCCTTATCTATTCCTTATAAAAATGTCCACTAGATGGGTCTTTCTCACTTGCAGACATTCACACAGGATTTAGATTCCTCTGTTCTCTGTCTTCCTGATAATTCCTATTGTTCCTCATAGTTCCAGTGTACTCTAGTTACATTGTATTATATTTATTTGTGTGTGTTTACTCCACTAGACTGTGAACTCCTTGAGGGTCAGGATTTATCTTTATTCTCAGTGCCAGAGACATGACCTGAATCACAGAAGAAACTCAGTTGTTGAACAAATAAATGATACAGATTTTAGCCAAAAACTCTGATTAACTTATGCATTTCTCTGTTAAATCCCCTAATGTTGTGGTGAATGTAAATTTCCCCACAGCTCCCATGTTTGAACATGCAGTCCACAGTTGCAGCACTACTTATCGGGGGTGTGTGGGGATGAAACCTTTGAGAGGCCTTAAAGGTTGTATACCAGCTTTAGTTCAAGATTACTGTTTCCTGATCCAGAGCTCAATGTCAACAAGCCTTTGCCACCACTTTCCACTGCATGAACTTTGCCAGGCCTTCTGAGACATGATGGACTGACTGTACCTACTGAAAGCAGGGACCCAAATAAATCTTTGCTTAAGCTGTCTGACAGGTGTCTGTTCACAGTGACACAAAAGTAACTAGTTACTTTTTTTTTGGAACTTAAGCCACCCCCCCCAGTCTCATTCTCTCTTTCCCCCCACCCTGAGTTTATTTATTAGAAAGAATTTATATGTATGAGTATTTGACTGCATGTATGTTTGCATGCCAGTGAAGGCCAGAGAGGATGTTGGATCCCAAGAACTAGAGTTCCAGATGGTTGTGAGCCACTGTGGGTGCTAGGAATCAAACCAGGTTCTTTAGAAGAAGTGCTCTTAACTACTGAGCCATCTCTCCAGCCCCACTGCCTTCCAAATGTTCAAGGTGGCCTCATGTAACCCAGGCTGGCTTCATGATATGGCCAAAGCTAGCCTTGATTTCCTGCCTGCATCCATCTACTAAGTGGTGGAATTACAGGCATGCACCTTTACTGGAATTACTGGCTTCTCTCTCTTTTAGGTAGTGAGACAATAGAGTTGTTTTGGTGCTAGGAATTAAGCCCTGGGACTAAACACATGCTAGGGAAACACTCTACCAGGAAACCATACCCTCAGCTATAACAGCTCAGCAGCTGTTCACAGCACCTACTGCTGTCTTAAGTGCTGCACACGGGAGGATGAGGTGTAATGCTTACTCCCAGGCCATGCATCTACCACCTGTTTCTTGCCTCTGATTCTGAGCCTGAACCTGGTCTTGCTTTGCATTGTTCTCAGAATATTCAGACTTGTTTCTCTGCCAGCTCATTTAGAAGGTAGAGCCATTCCCCACAAGAGTGGCCTTTAGTTCAGTCTGGAAGAAGAGGCACAGATGCCTACTCCCCCAGACACTTGATAAAGCCTTGTTTCAGCAACTACACTTACCAAGTGCCAGTTTTTAAACTGAACACTTAAAGTGAGAATATAGCAGTGGACAGGATAAATGAGGCCTCTGCTCTCAGTAATTTATATTCCCATAACAAAGACAAGAAAGTAAGCTAGTAAAATTATCTCAACTCAGACACCAGCTATGAAACGTAAGGGAAGTGAACGCAGTGGCTTACTGGCCAGGAAAGCCATCTCTGCAGAGGTCACTTGATATGTGAGCTGGAGAGAGAGTACCAGGTAAAATAAAGCAGGTGTGAAGATTTTGAAACATAAGCATGCTTGTTTCTGGGCATAGGTTTAATCCCTGCCCTTGAGCATAGTTCAGGCAAGACACTGACATGCACAATGACGATACAAGGCAGTGACCAGTACCATCTCAGAGAAGGGCAGGGAGGGCTTGCCCCTTTCTGGTGTGGCAGGAGATACGAAATTTGCTAGAGCATGGTACCTACTAAGGTTGTAGTTTATGGCCTAATAGAAATTAACAGGTAAATATTATTAAAGCATATATACATACAATACAAAGGAAAGAGTGAGAGAGGGAGACTTTTCATGCAGAAAATAGAAGATCCTGTGAGCCCAAAACTGGCTTGTGCTTTACAATCTGTACAATAGCCACTAACATTATCTGGGGCCTTATCATATGCCAGACACTCCTTCACACGGATTATCTTCGTCCCACCTATGAGATCTGTAGGAACCTGCTCAGCAGGGAGATGTATCTCCCACTCTCCTTATACTCTCCTGCCATCTCCCACCTTCAGCTCAGAAGAGAGCAACCTCCAATCACCTCACTCCAGCTACAGCAGTAAGCTCAGTTATCCAGAAGGCATGGGTAGTAGCAGAACCAGTCCAAAGAAACATGTCTGCCAACTTTCCTGGTAATGACAGAACACCAGGAGCGTTTTGAAAGACACCCCAATCTAACTAGGGAGAGCCTGTCTACTAACAGACTTTAGGCTCGGGGGAGAGGTGACTTAAAGGTACATGCCTACATCAGGAGCCATGCCCAGAAAAGAAGACTGTCCATGCTCCGGACTTACAGCTTTTCTTTGTTGTGTCTGCTGAGCAGACTCATTTCTCACATTCATTCATACAGGGTTACTTCAGGGCTGTTCGAGCCTCAAGAATATAGAGGCCTATCTATCTTTGCAGTAAAACAAGCAAATAAAATAAATAAACTGGGATGTCTTTAAGAAAAACTGGTTCCCAAACAAGCCTCCTAGGATCCTCAGAGCATTCAGGACAAAGTCCCATTGGATCAACTCACAAGGGCTTCCCAGTCTGGTGCCTCCGGACTTCTCCAAGCTCTCATCTCTGCTAGACTCCTTAGCAACAGCCATTTTCTTGACAGTTTCCTGATCACTGTGCTCTGACTTCAACTTCTGTCCTGGTCTTTTTGACTACTTTTGTCTGATTGAAATGCCTATACTCCTTTCATCAAATTGTCTCCTAAGTGTCTTTCAAACCTCCACTAAAGCATCTCTACCTTCTTTTATCCTTTTAACTTTGTATTGGTTCTTTCTGAATTTCACATCATGCACCCCAGTCCCACTCATCTTCCCTTCCTCTCATACCTGACCTCTACCCTCGCAACCTTCCCTACAACAGAGAAAAAAAGTTCTCCTTGTGGACGCTGTAGTGTGTCACAGAGCAGATGCCCTTTGTCCACACTTCTTTGCTAGCAAGTGTTCATTGCAATGAGTCTTTGCTCTGGTTTGAGCCCCACCCGCACTCCCGGGCTTCTGCTACTCTGTCAATACTGGAACCTCGCTGGGACTCAAATATCCTGTTGATGCCCTTTGTCATGGAGATCTTCTAGTTTTAGATCTGTAGGATTGGCCCCTCACACACTCCAGCAGTTCATCAATGGGGTAGGTGTTGGGGTGGGCCAATTCAGAGCTCTGGATCTGGATCTGGGCCTGAGAGTTTTCTGAGCTGGTCAGCCTGACAGCTTGCTCAAATCCCACACCACTGGGGCAAGTTCTGCTCTCATGCCTGGGGTAGGGGTTGGGGGGTTGGGGTAGTATCTATGCCCATGCTACCAGGACCCAATTAGTTCTACTGCACCTCTAGGTGAGGTCAGGACTCTCCTGGCATCTCTACTTTCTTTCCCCAAGTCCTACTCTCCCCTTGTTGCCCCTGCCTGAGTCATGTGCCCTGTTTCCCCAACATTTCATGCTCAGTCATTACAAAGATGACACCCTTTAGAGATGGAATTATATTTCTGTGTTCCAGCATGACATCTTACAGAGAGATATGATATCCTAAAGATTCTGAATAAATTCACCAAACTCAAGCCACCTGAGTCTATAAGTATCCCTGAGGTCCGACCCTGGCAAACGTGATTATGTCCCAGTCTCAGACAGTGGCCATTTTGCTCATTCTTTCTAGAAGCTACATGTAAGAAATAAAGGCAAGGGGCTATATCATAAGAACCAAAAAACGTCTAGAGCTGGTAAGCCAGAAGAATGGAAAGATAACGACTAAGCCTTTGGAATCAGATAATCTTTTCAGAGTAGCAGTCTGGCCGGTTCTTGTCCTAGCTCACTACATCTCAGCATTAAGAGTCCTTAGAGATTTTCCATGAAATTCTAAGAGCTCCTTAGAGGTAGACAGCCTGAGAGTCTGGTTCCTATCCCAACTCACTCAGAGAATTAAAGTTTATTTGCTACTAAATTTGTTTGTTTTTTTGTTTTTTTGGTTTTTCGAGACAGGGTTTCTCTATGTAGCCCTGGCTGTCCTGGAACTCACTCTGTAGACCAGGCTGGCCTCGAACTCAGAAATCCACCTGCCTCTGCCTCCCAAGTGCTGGGATTAAAGGCGTGCGCCGCCACCGCCCGGCTTGCTACTAAAATTTAAAATACTACTGCCTGGGCACTTTTGACTTGTGGTTCATTGTGGCCCCAGACCATTTATGATGTAACATCATCACTACCTTTCGTTCTTATTTCTTCAACCATTCCTCACTGTGATCTGGTCTCTGGACAGTTGGCAGGGTGGGGGTGGGGAGGATAGAAGACATCTTAATTTTTGCCCTGGTATTACATGAAGAAAGGAAGCATAGGTGTTTGTTGAGACTCATTTCATACATGATTCCAAAAGACTCTGGAAAAAAGCCTCCACAACTTGTTTCCCTTCATTTGATCTTTGCAGCAATACAATAAGAGTAATATTAAATTTCCATTTTACAGAGGAGAACACTGAGGAAGCCACATCGTAAATTTTGAGTCAGATCTAAATTAAAACCCCAGCTTTGTCTCTCATTAGCTGTCTAACCATGCACTCTGAGCCTTTGAGTTCTCATCTGTAAGTAAAATAATAGTCCTGTCTCCAAAGTTAAAAGATAATAAAACAACAGGACATATAAAACTCCTAACACTAATGAACACGCAAAATCGTAGCTGCTAGATTGAGCCTCTGACTTGTGCAAGGTGCATGTATCTATAGAGGGTGAGTCTGCTGCAATGTAAATTTTCCTTTAGAATATAGACTTCTGCTTCTGGAGCATATGTTTCTATTATGTTATTTCCTGAACAATGTTGCCATTTTCAGAAATCCTCTTTCGGGAATTTTGAAAGGCTTGAGCCCTGATCAGATGAGGAGCAGATGTTGAGAATCTGGGGAGTCTTGAGGCTGGATTCAGAAGCTGGAGGGGAAGAACAGGTCACATGGGCTATGGCAATGCTTTAGCATCTGCTGGACCCATTGCCTACACTTAGGCAAGGACAAGAGGGTAGGGAATACGATGAAGGCAGGCAGCCCTACAGCCAGCAAGCTAACATCTGGATCGGGAACTAACACCTGGAATTTGGGGCCAGGGTATATAAGCTTATATCATTATTTATATGTAGCTTACCTGAGAATTATATTTTGCTTATAAAAATTGTATTTTTTTATGTGTCTGTGTATTTACCCACAAAAAGTTATGGCTTTAAAGTAAGCTGTTTGTGTGTTGAGTATGATGGTTGCTTTTTTTATTGTTTGTTTTTTTGTTTTGTTTTGTTTTGTTTTTTTTTGAGACAGGGTCTTCTATGTTGCCCTGGCTGTTCTGGAACTCACTATGCATACTAGGATGGCCTTGAACTCACAAAGAACCTCCTGTCTCTGCCTCTGTGCTGGGATTGAAGGTATCCACCACCACGTCTAGCTTTGTGATGGCTACTTTTAAGGTCACCTTGCTACAAGTTAAAGTTGCCTGAGAAGCTGTGCCTAAAGACTTGTCTTAATGCCTCAGCTGATACTCCAGCTCTGTAAGCTGCCATAGCAGGCCAGACTGTTCAAAGGGGACATGGGCAGAAGGAAGTCTTTGCCTTTTGCTTGGCCTTCCACCTTGCTGTTGTCAATTAAGTCTCTTGTTGCTATGATGATTTCTTTGCTGATACAAGAACCTCCATTTGCAGGCTTCCATCATTAAGAGCCAATGGCTCTCCAGGAACCTTCCAGTTTTCAGTGCTAGATTAGGACTACTGAGGCCCATATCTTAGTGGACTGAGCAACTACTAGATTATCCATCTCTTAGTGTGAAAAGCCAGTGTGTGACTACTCCAACAGGACCAAGCAATAACCAGGCTCCCAGCTTCTTTGGTATGAGACAAATGTGGTTACTATCTAACACAGCTGTGTATGTATGTATTTATATATGTACATATATATGTATGTGTGTATGTATGTATAGAAATCCCATAACAATCTCAGTGCCAGGTATGGATTAATTCTTTTGGAGTTCCTGGCTAGTGGCATGGACATTCCCCCAAAAGAGTATAAACTATAGCCAATGTTCTGGTTACCCTCCAAAGTTTGACAGTAAGATTCTATTGCTGAAGATACCACATATTTGAGTCATAGAACATGGAGAAATCAAGCTGGCATTCACTTGGAAACTTTACCCCTGTTGGCTAAGCTTTCATAGTAGTGGAAGGTGCTGTGCACAATGCTGGCAGAGAAAGGCAATCATTCTTACCCAGCAGCTGTTACAGCATGCACAAGATCTGTACAAACTCAAGCCAGACAAAACCCAAGCATGGAGACAGGAAAAGGATATAAATTCCATACCTAGCTGAGGAGCTTTTGGCAACCGATAGCTCCTGGGAGAGGGAGCTATCCTTTTCTTTAAGGATGTGGTCCCTGGTAGGTCAGCTGCTCTCCAGTGGAAGGCTACACATCCAAGAGTCTATGGGCAACACAAACTGGATTTAATGGGTTAAAAAAAAAATAAAAGGAAGACACAATATTGAGTGGGTAGAAAAGGAGCGGTGGATCTAGGAGGAATTGGGGAAAGGGGGTGACTATGATAAAAATATGTTGTGCAAAGTTTTCAGAAAACTAAAAAAAAAAAAAAAAAAGATTTGATAATTGTCTGTCTTCAGGAAAGTTTTCCAGAGGAAGAACCACTGTTGCCAGGTGAGAACCTCACTGTGGCCTGAGAGGAAAGCAGAGGCCTTTCCAGATCCATGGGGCTCAGATGTTTTCCTTGTTTGACTTTGAGAGTGGAAATGTCCCCTGGCTCATGATCCCTGGAGCCGAATGCTGGATTAGCTGTAGCTCCTGTTGGTTTAGACCTGGTTTGGACCTGACCCCTGAGGCTGTGTGAATTGGGTGTCCCCAGTACAGGTTGCTGCTCTCCATCCGTCCAGTATGCATTTGTCCTGGCCTGTGGTGAGCAGAGGGGGATGACACATGGAAAGCCAGGTAGCAGCTCTGAAGAAGTCAAGGATTAATGGGAATTTAGCTTCAGAGCTCATTGGGAAAACTCACACCCCACTGGAGCTGGGGTTGATTGGCTGAAATCTCTTGTTTTCAGTTTGCCTCTGGGCAGCAGCCTGCCGTGCTCTCTGGGTACTCCTGGGAGAGGAAATTGCTCTGAGGTCAAAGATCTGAGTTTGTTGGAGGTTCACTAGAGACCTTCTTTCCAGAAGCAAGCAGCCTGCCTCTGGAAAGCGAGTGACCCTCAGGTAGCCTTCTATATACTACCTTATCTGTCCTCTTTCTGTGCATGGCCTCCTTCCGATCTCTCTTCTTTCTGTCCTCAGCTCACACTAAATGGCTTTCTTCCTTGGGTGTCATTTGTGTGTTGTGAGAATATGATCTGTCCCAGAAGATTTTGATATCAATAGAGTGGAGGAATCTCAATAGGGTCAAAGTTACTGAGGATGACTGATGTACTTAACTCTGTTAATTGCATGGACAAATGACTGTATTATCTTCTTTCCCAGGAGAACATTCCTGGAGTGTCTAGCCCTCTTTCCAACCTCCTGGTGTGGCATTTGAGACAGCTTTCTAAGCAATGCATTTGCTAAATGCTTGGGTGGGAAGGGTCACAAGCACAGGCCCTGTGACTGACTGAGCTTGAGTCCCAGGTGTGCATTTTGGGCTGTGCTTCTGAGCTAACTGATTTCCTCCTTTGAAGTCAATATTCATATATCTAGGTTGTAGACAGATTCAGAAGTGACCAGATACTGAAAACGCTCCATAAGACAGAAAGTTCCTCATAACCCTTAGTGTTACCACAGGGTTCCATGGGGGGTGTAAAATAAATAAGACCCCACTTGTAAGGGTTTATAGAATGAAAGGGAAGACAATGGGGGCACATCTGCAAAACATCAAGAACAGACTGTTTCTAGGTAGCTGAGGCTGTTCAGGAAAACTCTTGGAAGAGAATACTCACACACGTGGACACTCCCCAAGCTGTTTTTCTGCAGAGCCTCACATGCTGCCTTGTGACAAGCCAGATAACAAGTGCAGGAAGTTACAGGCTATGCTTGTCATGGAATCCAGACTTCCTGGGGTACAGTCAGGTCTCTACTAAGAAGTGAACCCCACCACTGTCTGAATTGCTGCAGCTGACATAATTTTTCCATCTCCTGAAAGTAACATCAGGAGGGGACACAGAGAGAACTGCAGGACAGTTTAGGACCTTATCCAAGTGTTCTGGCCCTGTAGGGGAAACTGTATCTTTCTTATTTCTCCATTCCTCCCTCTGAAGCAAAGACAAACTCCCCAGGTTGCCAAAGGAAGAACTGAGAAAACACGTCTCAAGCACTAGTGTGTAGACGTTTTACTGAAGGTTTTTTTTGTTTTGTTTTGTTTTTAATGATTTAGCATTGGAACAATCCATATTTCCCTGTGCCTAAGTTTTCTCAAGTACTTCCAGATTATTAGATTAATTATTGGACCTTTTTATATGAGTCACACACTTCCCTGATAATGGTCACTAATGTTCTGTTCCAGTCTCAGGGTTTTGAACTAGATAGTAAAATGAAAGTTCCTTATAGCCCTTAGTGTTACCACAGGGTTCTATGGGGGTGTAAAATAAATAAACTTTCCAATGAAAGTTCCACAGAAGGCTGAGTCCCACCATGTAAGGACAAAGTCTGCTCCTAATCCATTACAAGTTATGACCTTTAATAAGCCCTTGGTAAACACTTGTTGAATGAATAAATGAATGACAGATGCACTTCCAGGAGTGGATGTGTAGTTTGCACCCCATCATACTTTCTAGTTGCTAAAACTGCATTCATTTCCTACCGTTGGACCAATGATAACTAAAAGATCCCACTCTAGCCCCACATGGGCCATAAGGACCCCCATCATGTTTCCACTGGTAATTCCTAGGCAGGTGTTGTAGAAGAAGGAAGAGAGGACCGTGGGGAAGTCTAAGGAGGTTCCTGAAGAAGGGCTTTGAACTCAGTGCTTTAGGCAGGTGTCCCTAGAGACTGCAATTGAGGGAACACGGCAGCATAGGAAGGGATGGGATTGGACATTTTGTGCAGCTTGTGGGCTACATTTTGTGTACCATGGAAGGCTGAACCTAGGACACTCCTTCCCAACTGTCACCTCCACTCACAGGGTGTGAACTAACCCAAGGGATTGAAGAAAGGAGACAGTGTATCCCAGAGCCATGCCAAGGTCCAGGGGACTATGGACTTGTCTCCTTTGGGTCAACCAGGCTCCTATCAAAAACTAGAGTCCTTCTTCCCAAGATAGAAGACCCTAAACTTGGAGATGTGAAAGCTGTCTCCATCTCAAGGGGCGAGGGTGGAGTTGGAAGGGAGGAGGACTTTGGAGCAAAGAACATGGCAGTCTGAAGCTCTGAAAGGAACTAGGACCCTAAATATGATATCCTAAGGGGCTGCTGGTTCACTTCTGCTTGCACATCTCCCTTTCAAAAATCAGCAGGCCAGGGAGGCATCATAACTGCCCAGCTCTGATGTGCTAGCGTCTTCTCACATCGTCCTGAGCCTTTACTACTGCACCGCAGGACCCCAGACTAAGCCCAGCTCTTCTACACAAATACTTTGAAGGCAGTACCTCTGAAACATACTGGCCATCACCGTCTGCTGCTTGCAGGAGCTAACTAACACATGTGGTCCTAACAGCTCTTCAGGGGAGCAGATGTTGTTGCTATTTTAGAGAAGGGGAAATAGGCTCAGCAAGAACGTGTGCCTTGTTCAAGGTCACACTAAATCTTACTGCATATCCTTGTCAATCCTGTCTTCTCTGGTCATATTCCACTGAACTTTGTCTTCTTCGAGCTAAAGGAAGCCTCACCTCAATTCCTCTGATTGTCAGGTTTCCACTCAACAGGCTAGGATGAGTAATCCTGCCTCCTGGGAAGGGCAGAAGCTGATTTAGAAACTGCAGTGAATGAAGAGAGGGTTGGCCCTCAAGGGCTCTAATAGATGCCAGATGCTTGGTAAAGTGAAGTAGGGGTGTGATAGCTCGTTTCAGGAAGAAGATGGGGGCCTTTCCTGGCATGGGAGGGGCTGGGAGTCCCCAGGAAGAGGCCACTCTATCTGGGTACAGGCCTAGCAGGATGTGGCTGAGAGCTAGTTCTGATAAGGCACTTGGAGAACGCTTGGTGCGGCTACAGGATGCTTTGGTGGTACAGATGAGGAAACTGAGTCCCAAAGAGGGGATAGGGCTTTTTCAGGACAACAGAGGGTGTAAAGGGGCAGTAAGGGCAGGTGTCCAAGTCTCCTGAACACACCAGTGTGGTCACTTGGAGCTTCTGTCATGGAGATAGGTGCCTGGGCTGTGCAATGGAAGAGGGTACACACACTGTCCTGGGTCCCTTCCAGCACCCACTAACCTAAAGAGATGGGCCCTGCTGGAGCCCATTGAGGACACAGTAAGAGGGGACAGTGACTTAACAGTATAAAATGTACGGTGAGTACTGGTCAGTGACAGTCCACCAGAGCGGGTGAGACTAAACCAAGGTCACACAATAGATATGCAATAAGGCAGGAACTTGTCTGCATGGTCTGGATCCTCTCAGCCTCAGAAGGGCCTCCTGAAAGGATACAGCCCCAACTGAGAGTAGCAGGAAGGGGTGTGGGCATGAAGAAATCCACGCCATCTCTCTGTGCTGCCCTACAGACATTCAAGAGTCTGCACGTGACCCTGGAACTTCTAAATTCCTTCAGAATGATTGCCTACATATCCCGCACAGTGAGAGTCTTTTCATTCTTCACTAAATTCCTGCCTTTCCTATAAAACCTAGCTCAGAGGCACAGAAAATGACCATGTACAAAGCCACAGAGGAAGTCGTATCAAATTCCAAAGAATCTCATAGTCCAAGATCTCTGACCACAAGGCAATGTAAGGAGCAGTGACCAAGAAAACCCATAACCCTTCCTAGGATGAGAAGCTAAAGCCCCACTTCTAAATCATCCAAGAGTTAGGGAGAAGAAATTACAACCGACATTTGTAAAATATTTAGAACAGAATGCTAAGAAGAGCTCATGCAGTTTCTAAGCCATTTCCTCGGTGACATCATCCTTTTCCCAACACTGTTCTACCAGATCCTCCTCCCAGCTCTGCATCCAGGGGGCTGACCTCTGGGCTGTGGCAACAGGTTCCCTTGTCCTTGGCTTTTAATGGGACTTGGCTATGGGGAACTTGGCCAGAGATGAGAGGAAACTGAGGACCTTATTGGCCAATGGTTTTTTTTTTCCCTTGACTGCTATGATCTGGGTATGGTCTCTACCTTAGGCCACAGAGCTAGCTGTAGCCTTCTCATATCTCCTATTCCCAGTGTACCTCAGCTTAGGGTTGCTGACAGCTATCTGCAGCCCTTGCTATCTCATTGGTGATACAGTCTCCTCTATATGGCTTCCCTACCACTAGCTATACCTATAAGCAGTGGCACTGTTAAAGTCTCCTCAAAACAGGGTGCTCTGGGTTTCCTGTGGATATCCCCACCCTCGCCTATGTTGGACCACCCATGCATTATGTACCCCATTTCTATCTCTGAATGACTAAGCTGTGACCCAGTCACCTGCATATGTTGTGTCCCAGCTGCTGACTTGTCAGCAGCTGAAATCAGTGACTAATTCATCATCTTGATCTCAGTGCACTGTCACACTCAACAAAAATGCTCTGATTATTATATCAAATTGATAGTATATTTAATGTGAATTCCATCAATATGTTAAAAAAAACAGTTTATAAGAAATTTGGGACCAATTAAGTCTCAGGCACAAAACAGTGGAGAATTTTATGCGGGAACAGAAATAAGGTCTCAGGCTAGAGAGATGGCTCAGTGATTAAGGGCAATGACTGCTCTTCCACAGGTCCTGAGTTCAATTCCCAGTACCCACATGGTGGCTCACAACCATCTATAAAGGGATCTGATGTGCCCTCTTCTGGCATGCAGGAGTACATGCAACAGAGCACTCATACATAAAGTAGATAAATTAAAAAAGAACAAAAGAACACAAGAAGCCCTTAGTCAAAGAACGAGTCCTCAGTTCTAACCTAAAATTCTTAAGTGTGTTCTCATGTAATTGAGAAAGCAGGCCCAGGCCCAGACCCAGACCCAGGGAATCCAATGGGGCAGTCTTGTCAGGGTGTGAGACCTCTGGCTCCAGTGACTCCACAGTCACTCCTGCCCACTCTTCACATCCTCCAGGATGTCTTCTGCCTGCCTTGACCTTCTGTGTTACTTACTTTTCATGTGTGACAAAATACTCAGGAAAAGCGTTTTGTTTTGGCTCACGGTTTGAGAATGCAATCCATCGTGGTGGGGAAAGTATGGCGAGAGAGCGGCTCTGAGTGGGGACAGCAGGAGCCTGGGGCAGTGGTCAAGAAATCGAGGTGGATGAATACCTGTGCTCCATTAGCTCCCTGCCCCCTTTCTTTTAGTTTAGTCCAGGACTCTAGCCCATGGGGATGGTAGGACACACATTCAAGGAGACTCGATCCTCCTTAGTTAAACCCCTTGGAAACACACAGTCCCAGAGATGTGTCTCCTTGACAGTTCTGAAGCTAGTGAAGTTAACAATGAAGGTTAACTAACCTTAGCACCCACCTAGTCTACAAAGTCTTCAACTTCTTCACCCCAGGCAGATCCTGCAGACTGAGTCATGGGCCAAGCCGTGGTATGCATTGAGCACTGATGTGGGATACCAGCCTGTTTCCAGGGGAGGAATCTAGGTAGAAGAGTGGGTAATGCAGATCAAGGCTTGAAACCAGATGGAACAGACTTGGCGAGAAGCCATTCTAAAGAACAATAGAGACAAAGGAAGATGGGAAAAAGAGTAACTTTGGATGGTGTGAGAGTCTATACAACCAGAACAAGATGCAGGGAAGGTGTGTAAGGAGTTAGTCCTTCCTGTCTGGAGTGACCCAGTCCATGATTCCCATCCGCGCGAGCCATTCATTCACTCATTCACTTTAAGTGGGTTTTTTTTTTGGGGGGGGGGGGTTGTTTTGTTTTGAGAGAGCGTCTTACCACCTAGCCCTGGCTATCCTGGAACTCACAGAGATTTGCCTGCCTCTGCCTCCCTAGTGCTGAAATTAAAGACATGCGCCATCCACCACCAGCAGGTTCTGAGTTGCTGTGTGTGGCAGTGGGCTGAAGCTGAACATATAGGCTGCTAGTAACTTTTATTGGGTTCAGAGACCAGTGAAGCTCAGATAACTGCAGGACAGCTAGGAAACCAAACCATAGCGTTTTTCTTTCTGCTTCAGGCAGGAAGCAGAACTTGTTCCCACTCTACAGTCTATAAATCTGAGGCTATCTCCTTAGGGAAGATCCAGGCGGTCCCTTGGGGCGGCTCCTCAGTTAGTCCTTTGCCCTCGGGGAGACAGCGAGCCCGATCGGACTTCCCACTTCCCGGAAAGGCTGGAGAGAAGAGTGTGTATCCTGGGACGGGGGGAGTCCCTTTCCCCGCCCCTCCCCGCCCCGTGGCCGCGGCGTGGCTGAGCCCGGGGCGGAGCTGGCGTCTCCGCGAGCACTGGCGGCGGGACGGCGGCCGCGGCCCAGAGCAGACTGGTGTGGATAGACGCTGAGACCGGCCCGGCGGGATCACAGGCAGGAGGACGACCCGGCGCGCTGCGGTGTGGCCGCAGGGACAGAGACCTGGAGCTGTCCACTCAGGCGGAGCGGGTGAGTGAGCGCCGCCGCGTCTCCGCGCCCCCCGGCGGCTCGGTCTTGCTTCCACTTTTAGTTCTTCTTGGTCCTCGCATGGCACCTTCTGGAAGCGACTCCAGCCCAAAAGCAGGCTGGCCACAGTCCTCAGCCCAGGGTCCGAGGCTCACCGCGTCCGAAGTCCAGGGTGGGGGTGGCGGTGGCTGGTGGTAGTGGGGGCGTGTCTTCAGGAGCGGAAATGTCAGGCTGGCTCCTCTGGGTCCTAGGACCTGTTTGGCCCTAACAGCTGAAGATAAGGGGAGGTTCTTAGGGGCTCGCGGGAGGTGGGGGCGGGTCTGGCTAGACAAGCGCTAGGCTTTCACTCCCGCTTTTCTCTGAGAATCTCAAACTTAGATCTTGTCCCGCAGGGCATGCTAGGCTAGATTCTGAGTTCAAACTGGGGCCGTCTTCTGGCTGTTTCTAAACCAGGCTGAGAGGAGCAGGTGTGTCCCTGGCAGGGGGCTAGGTAAGAGAAACAGGCAGTGTCAGCCTGTGCTCTTCATCTGGGAGGATTAAATGCTTGGTCACAGAGTGAGCAAACCACTGACCACCTACCCAGTGATTAAAGTGGAGGGTCCACAGGGAATGGGGAACAGAGGCTCCATGAGAAACAATTTCAGTGATGATGTGAGGCTGGGAGAGGATAGTAGTAACAGACAGTGAAAGGAGGGGATGCCCTCTTAGCTACCTTCCTACTCACCTCCAAGCTTACTCTTTCTAGGAAAAGGCCTGGGCCCTAAAGTTCTACACCAGGGAGGTGGGGCCTCTTTATTTCCTCCCTCCTCGATCATCACCAGGCTAGTGACCAGACAAAGCAGGAAAGGGGAACTTTGTACCCTGTCATAGGCAGAGTCCCTTTTTATACCAATCCCTTACTTCTTATAACTTGCTGTGCAAAGTCAGGCTCCTCAAATCCTCCTCCTAGGCCTCAGTTTCTCCATCTGTTCATGTGGGATCCACCACTTCTCAGAGCCATTTCAACTTAAAAATTTTTATTCCTCTCTGTCTCTCTGTCTCTCTCTCTCTCTCTCTCTCTCTCTCTCTCTCTCTCTCTCTCTCTCTCTCTCTCTCTGTGTGTGTGTTATTGTGGGTATGTGAAGGTGGGCAGGCAGAGATGGAGGCCCAGAGCTGACATCAGTTCTTTCCCCTTCTCTCTTCATTTATTGAGAGGTGAGATTTATTTTTAAATTTTAATTACATTTTATGTGTGCATACACACATATATATATGAAGGTCAGAGACAGTTTGTGGGAGTGCTCTCCTTCCACCAGGTTGGTTTTGGGACTCAAACTCAGGCAAACAAGTTTTCCGACTGTAACATCTCACCAACCTAAGGCAAGGCCTTACTGAAGCTGAGGCTTCCCAAGGCTGGCTAGTCTAGCTAGGCAGCTTGCCCCAGGGACTCCCAGCCTCTGCCTCCTGAGTGCTAGGGTTACAGCAGGCTGCCATGCCTTGTCAGGCTTTTCATAGGTTGTGGGGATCCAAACTGGTCGTCTTGCTTGCATTGCAAGTGCTTTACCCACTGAACCATCTCCCCAGCCAACTCTACGACTCTGAAGTCTAAGCTTTTCCTAAAGCCTAGCCACCAACTTAAGTCCTGACTTAATGTGGAGAGGGGTAGGAACAGAAACAGCCAAAGAGAAGCTCACCCACAGGGTTGAGATCTGGAGGAGGCTGCTGAAGAAGGAAGCATTCAGTCAGATGGAAAGAAAAAAAACAAAAATTGACCAGCAAAAGACACACGGGCAGGAGAGTGAGGACATGTTTAGGGATCAAGGAGAATCCCAGGGTGACTCCTGGAGGCAGGTGGGTCAGGAAAGGCAGGCTGTGGAATAGGAAAACAGAGTGAGAGAATCTGTAACAATCAGTAATGGGAAGACCAAAGGAAGGTGGAGGACCCCACTGATTACAGTGACTGATTTTGGAAGACCTGCCCCAAACAGAGCTTATAAGGAAGACAGCAACCGAAGTGTATAGAGTTTTCAGGTCCCAGCCTGGCATTTCTTTGGGGGGGAGGGGCAGAATAAATGGGAGGACTTTCCAAGTCTTCACGCATCTTCCAAGAGGTCAGAGCTCTCCTCCAAGAGCTCTCTACCCTCCAAACTGCTCATGTCTTTCCTGGTTGTTCCATTCTGTCTGCCTGCTGTTATTAGAAAGGATGACTCCTGTTGCAAACATTTCTGTAAGTTGGATTTGTTGCCAGAAGTGACATCCTCTGTGCTCACACTGTCACCCTTTGGTCACACTGTCACCTTATTCACTCCCTTTCTTCCCCAATCCTGCCACAGCAGTTACCAATGAGAAAGGAAGCTGCCTCCAAGTCAGGTCCGCCGAGGTGAAGGATAAGCTTTGTCTGCCATTGCGTCGAGCCTCATTCAGTGTGGAGCTAGGCTCAAGGCTCAGACTAACCAGGACTGGGAGCAAACCGGAGTTTGGCATGGAGTCTGAGCTCAGTTTCTAAGTCTGTGGCCAGGGTCTGTGGTCAGTTTGTGGCTCTTTCAGTCTTGGCAGTTGCCTGCATCTGCATTCTCCAATAGCCCATGTATGTTGGTGCGGGAGATGAAGTGCCTGAGACACTTACACACCTGTAGGGTGTGCAAGGATCATGGACTAAATCCATGATGTAAGCAAGCTAGTTTCGAAGCAGGGACAAGATCCTAGGACTTTGGTGTGTGTGTGTTGGGGGAGGGGGGTTGCTCTGATAGATACACCCTGAAGTCTGTTCTGAGTCTGGGATCCTTCCGTTCTAAGAGGTAAAGCAAACCTCCAGAAGGACCAGTAGGATGGGTTTGGCTGTACTTCCCAGCCCCCAGTGCCAGGTGCATAGCAGGTATGCTGAAAATCCATGGAGAGTCAGGTGCAGGGGGAGGGCCAGCAGCTCATACATTCTGGAATTGAAGGGGGTTAGCTTTGAGGAAAGGAACTCTAGTGTGTCTGTCAGAGGAAGTAGCACTCTTCTCAGCCTGCCACCCTCCCCTTCCTGCAGAGCCTGCAGCCACACTTAAGGCCACCCAGCTGGCCTTATGAGGGCCCTTTCCTCTTTCAGGGTAAAGAAAAAAGAAAAGACATTTTTGGTAGAAAAGTCCCTTCTGCTCCCTGGGAATCCCCGGTGGCCGGATGGACTTCGGGATATCCCGGAGGAAATCAAAATCCAGGGCCCACCCCCTCCCCCAAGTACAGTGCAGCCGGGCTCTCTGACTATACAGCTGACCTACGGGGCTTCCAGAGAACATCTTGTCTGGTGTCCCTGTCCCCTGGTGGGCCTGCAGAAACTTCTGTCACTTCTGTAAAGCTCAACAGTATGTCCTGTAAGCACTGGTTTGGAGCCCAGGGCACACCCTCTGCAGGATTCAAAGAAAGCTGGGAGGAAAGTAAACAGAATGAAAGGCATGTGGAGCGGCTTCAGGGGTAGGGGGTGTGGCTAAAGTAGACCACAAAGGATTAGACACTGCTGGAGATGAAGGTTTCATGAAGGTAAAGAAACTGTCCCCAGGCGACAGCTAAGAGAAAAATGGTGTGTTAGGAAGTCAAAACCCACTTTATAAGGCCCTGACCACCTATTTCTCCTGCCCTTGTCTCTGGCAGGGCATCTTCAGGTCCCTGTGCCTAGACATCCAGCTTTACCTGCCTGGCCATGGCACTGTGTTTGAAGCAAGTGTTTGCTAAGGACAAGACGTTCCGGCCCCGGAAGCGCTTCGAGCCTGGCACACAGCGCTTTGAGCTATATAAGAAAGCACAAGCTTCACTCAAGTCCGGCCTGGACCTTCGGAGTGTGGTGAGGCTGCCGCCTGGCGAGAGCATCGATGACTGGATTGCTGTGCATGTGGTGGACTTCTTCAACCGTATCAACCTCATCTATGGCACCATGGCTGAGCACTGCAGTGAAACCAGCTGCCCAGTCATGGCTGGTGGGCCCCGCTATGAGTACCGCTGGCAGGACGAGCGTCAGTACCGAAGGCCTGCCAAGCTCTCAGCACCCCGCTATATGGCATTGCTCATGGACTGGATCGAGGGTCTCATCAACGATGAGGATGTCTTTCCTACACGTGTTGGTGAGCACTGATGGCTGGAGAGTTAGCCTAGCCAGGGAGGGTCCTTCCTGTATTGTGGAAGAGGAAACCGGTTGAGGCAGGATCTTGGTTACAATCAAACATTTAACAAGGACTAACTGACTCCCATTTGGGGCACCTCATGTTCAAAGCATGAGTGTCTCACTATGGACTATCCCAGAACAAGTGATAAATTGTTGTGCTTGGGCTGATCTTGCTTCCAGCTATCCCCACCCCCCCACCCCCCACCCCTCCAGAGTCCCCTCTGAATCCTGGCTCCAGGAAACGGAAGGATTGGAAGCTGGATTGGCCCAAAAGATATCTTTCCCTCAGACTTGGTGCTCCTTAGTCAGATCCAGCTGGGCCTGAGCAGGTGAGGGTGGGGATAGGAGATGAATAATGTCATCCTGGCCCAGGGTCCCCACCCAGAAGCTGAGCTGTGTTCATCACAGAAGCCCCACCTGCAAACTGGGTCCCTTCACCTGCCTGGGCTATAGAGACTCAAGTGGGTGGGGCATATGGTCAAGCCCCGAGGGAAGAAGTCTGAATGCTGGGGAAAGCTGGGCACTGAGTCACTGTTCAGGCACACGGCCCCTCCCCAGCTGTTGCTGCCGTTTCCTGCAGTGTTGTGTGCAGCAGTTACCTTCATTTTAAACTGAGGCCAACAGTGGGATAGCGCACTGAATAGAAAAGGCTTCAGAACTGGAACTCAGTGTTGTGGGGCCCAGATGCCATTGTCCAGATAAGTAAGACAGGAGTGTGGGGACTAAACTGGGTTCTCAGAGAGGCAGAGCACAAGCCCTCGGGAACTGTGGAAAGGAAGGTGTGTGGAGGTGTATGGACCAGGCCTCAGTCTGATCCTGGCTCTTATTTCCTCTAACCTACATCCCTGGGTTTGTGAGCCCTGGGTAAACTTTTAACTAGATGACTGGATGATTTTGTCAGAGCAGAAATGAGGATGTAAGCCACCAGGATTTCTGCCCTGGATGTGGGGCCTGTACACACACTGCCTTTCCCATGCCTCTAAATGGCCTTTCCTGGCCAGGCAGGATCTGTATCATTTATCTCTAAGAGGTGCTGCTGCACAAAGAGGGTTTGAATTCTACCTCCAGTTTGTACTAATTAATAACTATGGGTCCTCAGGCGAGTGGCGTCACCTTTATACATTACCCACATTTTATCATCTCTGGACTATCAGAGCCATCAGCACAATTGCAGAGAGCAGAGGGCAGAGGTAAAAAGGGCCCAGCTCATAGCTGGGCTCCCAGAGGAGTTCTTTATGTTATATCTGAAGGAATCAATGATATCTGAGGCATGTTAGCATGAGGAGGTAGCAGATGGAGCAGAGGCGAGGAGAGGCATGAGCCAGCTATGAGAACAGTAGGCAGCAGAATTGAGTGTGTGGCTGGAGAGGGCAGTCAGGATTGGCTCATAAAAGCTTTGCTCCATGCCATGCTGGAATATATTAAGACTTAAACCCCGAAGGCTCATGTTTTTAAAATCTGGCCCACATACTGACAACCTCCCCACTAGACTGTATAGGAGAAAGTGATGTGCATATCTGTATGGGTGCTCAGGTTTCTGGGGAGAGTTTAGACCATAATTTTTATTGTGGTCTGAGGCAGTGGCCAGTGACAAGCTTGCAAAGCCCTGCTTTAGGGAGTGGGAAATGTGGAAGATGATCTGTGTTATAGCAGGGAGAAGGCATTTTCAGGTCTGGACTTCATTAAAAGGGAAAAATGAAGACTGGGGTTGGAGCTTAGTGGTGTGAATGGATTGCTGGGTTCAGTCCCCAGCACTTCCTTCCACTCAAAAAGAAAAGTATAGGATAAAGCCAAACTCTTCCTCTGCCTTTCTCTATGGGTCCTGTGCTGAGGAGGGGTGAAGTCTGTCTGTGGGGAGGGCCAGAGTTTTGTGGCTAGGATTTTGATTCCTCTTCTACTCATCTCCATCCTCAGGAGTTCCCTTCCCCAAGAACTTCCAGCAGGTCTGCACCAAGATCCTGACCCGACTCTTCCGAGTCTTTGTTCATGTCTACATCCACCATTTCGACAGCATCCTCAGCATGGGGGCGGAGGCACATGTGAACACCTGCTATAAGCACTTTTACTACTTCATCCAGGAGTTCAGCCTGGTGGACCAGAGGGAACTAGAGCCACTGGTAAGGCCATATCTCCACCACCCTTCACTGCCAATGCTCTCTCTTGAAAGTTCAGATCCAAAGGATCTGTAGGAACCTCTGTGCTCTCACCGAGAATTCATAGAGATGTCAGTGGCATACAACTCCAGATTTGCTGCCATGGTTTGCAGCTGAGGTGAGGGAGGAGTCAGGCTCAATAAACCCCATGATTTGGCTAGGAGTTGCCCGGCAGGCTGAGATCAAACTAACCCTTCCTTACTTTGTGTCTCTACAGAGGGAGATGACAGAACGGATCTGTCACTGAGTCCAGATCTGAATGTTGTTGCCTACCAGATGGATCATCTGAACACAGTGTAGCTGGGAAAGGGGACCCTTAGGAGCCTGTTGGTAGAGAAATCTGAAGGCCTACTGAAGACTCAACACCTCTGGACTTCTCAGAAGTCTATCCGTGTCCCAGAATGCATGGAGAAGGGAGGGCTTCAAGTGGGCCATAGAAGAAAAGGAGTTTATCCCCTTATATTAAGTCCAAGAGTAGGGTAAGCTACCAGGTTTCTGCTCTGAAACTTCACCCTTTTACCCTATCAAGATGGTTCCCTAATCCATCGGGAAATATGAATGTGGCTGAAGTGATGGCAAGAAAATTATACAGAGTGAGTGCCTGCACCTGA
This sequence comes from Arvicanthis niloticus, assembly GCF_011762505.2. Taxonomy (NCBI): domain Eukaryota; kingdom Metazoa; phylum Chordata; class Mammalia; order Rodentia; family Muridae; genus Arvicanthis; species Arvicanthis niloticus. The sequence continues at coordinate 37,312,460 of NC_047662.1, read as the reverse complement.
GTAAGCAGGTGTGTGTGTGTGTGTGTGTGTGTGTGTGTGTGTGTGTGTGTGTGTGTGTATGTGATTGTGGGATTTATCTGAGAGATCCACATCCTTCCAGACACATAGTAGGCCCTCATGATGGATGAATGGATAGATGGATGGATGGATGGATAGATGGATGGATGGATAGATGGATGGATGGATGGATGGATGGATGGATGGATGGATTGAATGGATGGATGATGGATGGATGGGTAGCTAGATGGAGAGGTTGACTGTAAGTCCATTATAGTAATGACAGCTTAGTGACCCAACTCTGACCATGTGTACAAGTATACAAAATGTGTGTGTAGATGGAATTGTACCTCTGAATCTTCTAGACTACCATCTTCTATCAACATGAGTCCCTGGCATTTGAGTGGAGGTTAGACAGTACAGCTTTGCCCTGAGTTCCTTAAACCTCTGACTTAGCACCATGTGGGCTGAATTGCTCAGCCAAGGATATCTATGAATTGTCAATTCACTCATCTCTGCCTCCAGAAGAGCCTGTAATCATTAAGCCTCTGAGCCAGGCAGTGGTAGCTCACACCTTTAATCCCAGCACTTAGGAGACAGAGGCAGATTGGATCTTTGAGTTCGGGGCCAGCCTGATCTACAGAGTGAGTTCCAGGGCTACATAGAGAAACCCTGTCTCAAAACAAAACAAAACAAAACTGAGCAAACAAATGGTAAGCCTCTTGAAGGTTGGGATGGATCCCTCAGGGTCCCCTGGATCTTGAACTTGGACACAGGATACTTCAGTCTCAAACCTAGAACCTACTGACATGACTGAAGGCCAGCACAACATAGCCCTCTAGACCAGGGAGCCACTGGAACTTGAATTGGAGAATCCAGAATCTTTTCTTCTATCTCAAGACAATGAGGATCATACAACTGTTGGAGACATTCCCATCCTAAAAACACCTGCCTCAGACCAACCTCCTGATACAGTCAAGGCTTCTTGGCTTTCTAAGCACAGCTATCCAGAGAGGCTAGGATGCTTGTTCAGTAGCCATTACTCAGTACCTCCATGCTGAGCCCTGTACACAGACTCACAGGTAGGGAAATAGGTTTCTGCCCTTCCAGAGCCTTTATCCTCAGAGGCCAGGATGAGAACAAGAAGTCACATAAGAATATTGTCTCTGTCTCTCAATATGCATTGGAGGAAACTGAAACCAGTTAAAAATCCAAGGTTCTTGACTTCTACTCTGGGGCCTGCTGATTGTGACACTGAGATTCGTGTGCAAATAGAGGTTGTCAGACACTCTCCAGGACACAACTGTTTCTGCTTTGAGTAAGGATTTCTAGCCTGACGCCAGAAAACCCTACCACACCCTGGGTTGACTAGAGATGGCTGCTGAGTCAAGCCTCCAAAACCAGGCCCCTTCTTATGACTGAGGAACTGCCTGCCTTCCAGAAAAACAGCTGGGGCTCTCTGGGGCAGCAGGACCTGGAATGTCTCTGCTGGGCCCAGAAAAGTCCCCAAGGGAAACACGCTGGTCTGCAGCTTTGGCAGTGGCTCAGAACTGAGGACAGTGGGAGATTCCCTCACGGTGGGCTACAGAATATATTCTGAATTCTAGGCTGTGAAAAGGGACCACGGGGGTTGGGGGGAGGGAAATCTATTTTTATGAAAGAGGAAGGATTTTATTATTTTTTGGTAAAATAAAAGATACAAATGAAAGTAACCACTGGTGGGAAGATGTGTTCTGGGCGCCACATGGGTCTTGGCAGATCGTAGGAGAGACCACGAGAGTGGAATTAAGACATTCTGTCCTAAGCTCCTGGACCATATGGGCACAGTCATGACTCACTAGTCAGTCATAACTCCCAGGGCTCTGAATTGTAGAGTAAGCTAAGTTAGAAGTCTTGAGGGGGGCATGGGGGGGGGGGGGCAGTGCAGGGCCTTGCCTTTAAGGTACTCACTCATTTGGAGGTGGGAACTCTTTCCTTGTTTTGACACTGGCAATCCTGGTTTGTATCAGGGTAGATTGTAGGAACCAGTGGCTGAAAGTGCAGTAGGAAATACAGCCATAACCCCAATCACAGAACAAGAAGCCCCTCTCAGAACTCAAAGTAGGGGAGGTGGGGCAGGTTTCAATCCAGAGCATATTCCCCAGTAGACAGCTAGAACTCACTGCCCCCAAACCACAACCACTCAGACAGGAGTTAAAAGCAGCTCAGTTCTGAAGATTCAACAAAGGTCCTCTTATACCTTCAGAAGAGCCGGGAAGGACTCTACCTGGGAAGCAGAGGCCTGAGCTTCTGGCCTTCCCTCTATAAACCACTTTATCTATTTTATGGTCAGAAGTGGTAGGCTACCAAGATGGCTCAGTGGATAAAGGCTCTTGCTTTTCGAAGATGTGAGCTTGATGACCTAAGTTCAAGTCACAAGACCCATGTAAAAGCAAAAGGAGAGACACCACTCTGGCATGGGTACCACTCACACACATCACATACACAGTAGTAATATTTTTTTTTTCAAGACAGGGTCTTGTTATGTAGTGCTGGCTAACCTGGAACTCACCCTGTAGACTAGGTTGGCCTCAAACTCACAGGGATCCACCTTTCTCTGTCTCCTGAGTGCTGTGATTAAAGGTGTGCACCTCCACACTTTGCATAAATATCGTTTTAAAATAGAAGTGGGAGTGAGGGTCTGACCTCTAAATGGACACCATAACTCAGCTAATATGTGCTGTGTCTCCAGTGCAGCTGCAAGAGCTTGACATAATCAAGTCTTTAGCCAGCTGTCTGGCTTTCCTCCCAGCCCCCAGTATCTGCTCTAGAATCTGGAAGGTTCTGCATTTTGCTGCTCCTTCTAATGCCCAGTGTCCAGTGTGCTAAAAGAGTGGTGTTGTCAAACCTATTGCAAATCATTATCTGTTCAGTCACTGGGCAGTCCAGCTGTTAGAAAGTCCATGTACATTGTGGAAGTAAGAGTTAGATTTAGCTCAAATTTGAGATGTCTGGAAACATGTTAGGAAGGACATATGCACAGACAGACACACACTCTCTTGCTTTGAGAGGCAGAGAAGGATGCTTAGAGGACAAAGGGAGAGCTTTGACCTCAGTAATGAAAAATCTCACCCAAATAGGCAAAACCTAACAAAAGCAGCTTACCTGGAAAGCCAGAGCTTTGCTGTCTTGTTGGCTCAGGATCTGCATCAATTTAGAGGACAGGGAACAGGGAATAAGCTATCCTCTCCACCCTGGGGCAGAACATCCCACACTGAGTAATGATGCTGGATGACCTGAGGCTTTTGCTGTGGCCACTGCTGCCACAGTATGGAACTATGGAATGTGGTGGAACAGGCCAGAGGAAGGTCTGAGTTCTACATGGTTTGTCCTCCTTCCTGGGAGCACCCCAGAGCCTTTATCCAATGTTAATTAACCATCATGGTTGCCATGGGGAGGGAGTAGTAACTTTGAGAATCTGGATCCCAATATATGCCTGAGTGACTCCAGACTGATTAGCTAATTGAGAGTTGGGGAATAGGCTAGAAAGGCCTGTGAAAAAATGAAGTTTGGTGGTCCTGGAAGGTTATAAGTTGAAAGAGATTGCAATATCCAGCCTTTGAAGAGGACTTGATTCGGAAAGGAACTAAATACAAAAGCTAAGGAAAAGACGCCCCTTTCCAGTATTCATCTAGATTGGAAATCTAGCAAAGTCTTGAATACTTCCACTTCCTTCCCTCATATAGTTGAACACACAGGCCAGAAGAGGGAATCAATGTTCTCAAGATGAGTGATGGGAAACCGAGGTGCTCTTTAAGCCCCTTACTCACCGACCCTAACAACAATACTGAATGGGACTGAATGGGATAGGAAAGTTTACTTCACCACACAAAGGAAAACTGCGTCAGAACCTGAACTGAAGCCAAGCACCCTGTCTTCCTGTCTCAGGCACCTGCAGCCTGTGGAAGTGAGGCAGGGAGGCTGGTTGATGTATTACTCTAATTAGTATGTACACACACAGAGAGAGAGAGAGAGAGAGAGAGAGAGAGAGAGAGAGAGAGAGAGAGAGAGAGAGAGAGAGAGAGAGAAGGAGGAGGAGGAGGAGGAGGAGGAGGAGGAGGAGGAGGAGGAGGAGGAGGAGGAGGAGGAGGAGGAGGAGGAGGGGGGAGAGAAGGAAGGAGAGAAGGAGGAAATAGATCTCTAAGAACATTTGTTTTAGCTGGTGTAGTGGCACATGCCCTTAATACTAGCACTCGCGGGAGGCAGAGACAGATATCTTTAAGTTTGAGGCCAGCCAGGTCTACATAGTGAGCTCCAGGCCAGCCAGGGCTACATAGTGAGATTGTTTAGAAAAAAAAAAAAAAGCAATAAAAAAAGTTTGATTTCCGGAAGTAATGTTTTATTCAAACCCCCATGAACTTCTGTATACACAGACCTTTATATATAGAAATTTTATAGTCATGCCCGGTGGTGTGCGTCTGTAATCAGAGAAGTCCGAAGACTAACTCAGGAGGTCAGTCCGGTGTATACAGCAAGGCCTTGTCTCAAAAATAAACTTTACTTAACAGAGTTGCCCTCGGGTTTATAAAAAGCTCTGCTCTGGCTCGCAGAAGTAACTATTTGCACCTGCAGTGTCTTCCACTTTCTGCTAGGAAAAGAGACCGGCAACAATCAGAAGATGATCCGACACGCCACGCCTGCGCAGTGTATTTGCCTTGCCTCTCGCCACGTGTGGCCCTCGGGGCGCAGGCGTGACTCCTCCCCCTCACACCCCCTTCTGCCCGGGCCGCCCCCTGATCTTAGCTCCGCCTCTTCCGCGTTCTCGACTGAGACCTGCAGGTGGGGGTGCGCGCGGCCGTTCCAGCGGTGGTCAACTAAGGTAAAAGTGAGCCAGCAAGGAGTCCCCTCGGCGGGGTAACGGGGCCGGGGTCTGGAGTACGGTGGTGCAGTCGCCCGGGAGGGGCAGTCAGGGCCTTCCGAGCAGCTCGAGGTCACGACTCACTCAATTCTTCTGCTGAGGAGCAGCCGAAGGGGACATCCTTTTAGAACTGTCCTCAGAGCTGCTTCCCTGCCCAGACTGCCGCCTATAAAATCCTATTTCGGGCTTTCAGCTTGTGCCTATGGACCGGCTTGGGGTGTGACAGGTCGGGACCTGGTAGATGCCGACTGTCGGAGCTCAGCCTATATGGAGTTTGAGCCTCAGACCAAACAAGGATACGCTCAAGACTGTCGGGGCTCGAGGCTCAGAGAGTCCACTGGCATGAGCACATTATAAAATATGCGTACTTCGTTGTGTTAAATTGACTGTTTCCATTTATTTTGCAATACAGTGTACAAATGCTCCTGCCACATTTTTACAGCAGAGAGGTAGGAGTGTGGGTCGGTAGGATGCCACCTCTTTCCTATAGCTGTGGACCATCAGAGGCTAGGAAAGAGCATGGGAGTGCTTGACTTTGGGGGTTAGCCATGCTTTCCCCTCGTCTAAGACGAATCCTTGAACAACTCATGTTTCTCTCTTAGAGCTTTTAAAAATGGATATAATAATGTCACTGTGAGGGTGAAGTATGATTATATGTACATTGCCCACATGCAGTGGTACTGATACATACTGTTGTGATTTCCAGGAAAGAGTATTTTAGTCTGGCATATTTCAGGGAGGCCCTGGGGGAAAAGCTGATGTAACCTGAGCCTTGGAGCCTCTGGGTTTTACACGTGGAATTGACCTTGCAGTATGAGGAGAGAGCTAAAACTTGTTGATCACAGGCCTTGTGCCAAGAACCAGCTGAGTAGTTTATGTATAGTGTTTCCCTGGCTCCCCAGCCACCAGACAGCTTCAGCCCACTGTCCTTAGCTTCAAGCCTTCTAAAGGGGCCTGGACTGGGAGTGCTGTGAAGAATAGACACAGGGTCAGGATTGTGTATAGAAGTGAACTGGCCAGGAAGTTTGGAGCCCCTTCCAAGCATCTGTTCCCTCCTCAATGTTCCTCTTTTTATCGCAGAGGGTCTTTGGCTTTGGAGGAGTGTCGTTGTTGTGCAGATTTGGCCGTCAGAGCACCTGGCACCAGCCAGCCCAGCCATGGAGAGAGAAGTTCTGAGAACAAGCTGGCAAATTGCAGTACGTGCTTAGTTAGCTAGGAAGAGCATTGTCTCCTGTTGTGTGGTCTGTAGAAATTCAATAATATGGTACCTTCTGCAGCCTCTTTATAGGTGCTCACACCACATCTTATGACCTCCTTGGTGAAGCTTCTCATCCTCCTGCTGATTGGATGCTCCCATTCCAGTCACCTGTAGCAGAGACTGAACTTCCTGTAGTCTTCTTAGCAAAGTCTGTCTTGGAGTACATCACTCATATATACCCGGTCTACAGTTGGTGGTGAGGAGCCAGGTTTATGTCATATCTCCTCTTCATGGTACAAGACTGGCACATAGTAGGTCTCTGTAATGCTTGTGGTCAAATGAGTCAGTGACTTTTTTTTTTTTACTCAGCTTTGGTGTTTGTTTTACAAGCTGTCAAGATTAGAAGGAGACCTCATGTTTTCCTTCATGGCTAAGGAGGGCCCTGGTTTAGATCTTGCCCTACTTACAGGCATCAGAGGCACAAAGGTGCAGAAATTCTTCATGAACCAAGATTCTTCATTGTTGTTATTGATTTCAGGCCCTGGCCTTGCTATTGTTGAGTTTAGTTATGAGAGAAGTTGTACGGTGTTCAGGGACCTGTATAGTCTGTGATATAATTCAGGTACGGAAAAGCTCACAGGTGGCTGACTAATCAATTGTTCTGCCCTTGGCCTTGGTAAACAGTAGTCCCTTCCATGTGGGACCAGCAGCTACAAATTCACATTTTTTCTTGCCAACAGCCCCAGCATATGGAATAGAAAGTTCTTAGTTGATATATACCACATATATGTATATATATATATATATATATATATATATATATATATACACACACACACACACACACACACACACACACACACACGAAGACAGAAAGAGCATAGGAACCATCTAGTTACACTACCGTTAACTTATGGATTGGGAAAGACTTAAGCAAGATTATACAAGGACTCAGTCAAGGATAGAAAGTTCTGGAAGTGACATGTCCAGGCACTTGTTTTTTCCAACTCTAGTCTAGTGAATTAATTTGAGACAGCATTTAACCATGTCCCTCTGACTGGTCTGAAATTCAGTATGTGCACAAGCTGGCCTTATACTCAGATCCACCTGCCTCTGCCTCCCATATGCTGGGACTGAGGCTGTGTGCCGCCACTACATCTGACCTTATTTGTATTTTTTAATTGTGCATGTGTACCCATGAGTATAGGTCCACAGGAAGATCATAAGAGGGCGCTGGATTCCCTGAAGCTGGAATTTCAGGTTATTGTGAGTCATTGAAGGTGAGTGTGGGGAACTAAACTCAGGCCCTTTGTAAGAATAGCATGTGCCTTTAACTACTGAGCTATCTTTCTCTGCAAAATTAAAAAATAAAAAACTTAAACGACTTGATTTTAATTCTCTGAGATGGACTCTCTCTGTGATACCCAGGCTGGTGTCAGTTGCTAAGCATGAGTGAGGGAGCACCCTGCCTATGAGCTCCCAAGTAGCTCTGCATGGTTGGTAAAGCTAACATTTACCAAGCACTTACTATGGACTGGACTATAGTTTTAAGTACTCTAAACTGTTATGGACTTGGAAACCAAGGCAGATAGAAACAATTTCCACTGTTTTCAGGTCTTATAGTTCTGGACTTTTAGTACAGTTGTCATGGCAGTCACCTACCCAACGGGGTAGAACAATTCTCTGGAGAGCTTGTTCCAGGATCCCTCCTCTTCTGTGAGTGAAAGCCATCCTCATTCTGAAGAGATATCCCAAGAGTATCCCAAGATGTGCCAGATGGATGGACAAAGGAATGACACAAGTCCACATGACACTAGCAGATCTTAGCTTGGGAATGTGAATATACCTACAGAGTTGTTGGGCTGGTGCTACAGCTCAGTGGTAGACCCCTGGCCTAATGCTTACAAGGCTCTAACTATGATCCCAGGAATACAAATCTGTCTGCTTATTGTCATCCAGTAAAATGCACAGCTTTAAGAAAAAACTCAGTCCTAGATCTTTCAGTAAAGATTCCCACTGTAAGAGGGAAAGATTCCATTCAGCAACAAACGAAGCTCTTGCTGTCAGAGAGCCTCTAGTGTTGAGAAATATGCACCAATGGTAACAACATGTTTTTTGCTCTCCTATAAGTAATTGTCTCCTGGAAGCCTTCTCCCTCGTGTATAGTTAGGAAGATGGATCAGTACATAAATAACTGAAGTCAGATTGACTTGGGTAAATGAAACCAAGTGGGAGTTAGGGAGGAGGAAAAATCAATCCCTGCATGATCAGATTCCTGAAGGTGGAGACATTAGGCCGGAATATGGAGGGAGTTCATTCTTGGGAGAAGGGGCAGCTGGAGCCACGTCTGGAGGCAGAAATGCATGGGAGGGAACCCACAAGTATGTGAGCACAGGCACAGTGGGGAAGAGCGCTAACATTCAGCACGTGTCTGCCTTGTGGCCTGCAGTGAGCCACACAGTTTACCCACTATAATTTACTTAATCCTCACAACCTCTGTAATAGAGGCGTATTTATCCCCAATTTAAAGACTAGAAAACCAGACCTCGGAAAGATTACAGTAGCTCTGCTAAGGCTGAGTAGCTAGTAAGTGACCGCATGGTTTACACAGGAGAGTTGAGTTCAGAGGTCATATTCTTTCCATTATGCTGCAAGGCTCTGAATGCCATGATAAGGCTTCTGTTGATCGTGGCTATGGTCAGAGACCGACTGGAACAAAGCTTCCAGAGTAGAGACATGAATGAGGAGGCCTCAACTGTGAAGCACTGGAGATGCCCAGTCTAAGTCTGCTTGTGCAGGTTATGTGAGCCTATGGCTGCTGTCACTATGCTGTCAGTCAGCACATCTCTGTCCTCCACTCCTACAGAGGCTGTGGGCACCCTTGGATTTCAGGTACAGGTTCTGTGATACAATTGACAGCATTGTAATGGTTCATTATTTTTTCACCATCAGATTCACCATCAGATTCAACAAGAATCTGATGGGCAGAGCTGGAGCCAGGAGTCTGGCCTTCAGTCCAGGCATTTCTCATCTCCCATTGTGTTTCTCCGCCTGCTTTCCCAGGTTTGGGCTCACTTGAGAGCTCTTCTGTCTTGTCAGTGCCATGTGTTGCTTTGCTCTCCCTGCCTAAAGATAAAGCAGAGAGGATGAACCTGGATTCAGAAAGAAGGGTTTAAACTCCAGACTCTCCCCCCATGGGGAAGCAATAGGTAGTGTACAGACTTTAAGTTGAACTGTCTGGGTTTGAGTGCTGGCCCTGTCACTGGCTAGCTGTGTGACTTGGACAAGTTATTTAACTTTGCCTATTTCAGGTTTCTTCATCTGGAAAATGGGGTACAGATATTCCCTAGTTCATAGGGCTGCTCTGAGGACTAAAATGACATTAAGCAGTTCAGTGGCCAGCAGGCAGCAGATGCTTAGTGAACAAAAGCTGTCTCAGTAGCAATATTAATAATTGCATAATAGCCTGTTTGGTACTGATTTCATGGGAAGTGGTGTGTGTGTGAGTGTGTGTGTGTGTGTGTGTGTGTGTGTGTGTACACATACATATTATGTATAATATATACATATATACTTATATATAATATATACATATGTTTATAATATGTACATATTACACACACACACACACACACACACACGGCCGTTCTTTCCACTGTCTTCCTCTGACATTGCTGCTCTCTCTTTTCATTGTCCCATCAAGAAGCTTAGAAATGCTCAGTGATTCCATCATAGGATTCTAAAGCATGACACCACAAATGTACTCGGTGGGAAACAGTCCATCAAATCACCGATGGCTTGTTAGAAAATCTCACCTGACTCGGGTTTCACACACCTGTCTCCACAGTAACCAGGACCGGAGCAGGTGTTCATTTCCTTTCCCACAGCCTTCAGAAAGAGTTGCAAGCAAGGCCTCTCCAGTTCACTTGCCAAAAAGAGCAACAGTATGGTGTCTTTGGAAAGTGGTGTCTAATTTAGCTCCTCCCAGCTTAAGCGCAGCCCCCCACCCCCCAGCCTTAACTTAAGCGAGTTCTTATTGTTCTGTCATCCATGAATATGGAAAAGTTCCCTTTGATTATAAAGGGGGGATGAGATCAAGATTTTTTCATGAGAACCTTTTCTGTACTTTTAAAGCCAGAATCCAGTTAGGCCTCATCCTCGCTTCTCCAGGCTACACCGCTTGGCTGCTTTCACCTCATCCCCAAAACCTATTTTCCATTGCTCGGATCCCATTGGTTATGCTGCTTTTCTCTCTCTGAGGTTTTCCCTCTTCCTGGCGGTGACCCAGACTCTGCTCAGTCTGCTAATCAGTGTCCAGCTAAAAAAGTTTAAGGGAAGAATGCTTCAGAAGTCTACTGACTCATTAAGCGATAGCTCTGTGCTAGGTGGAGGGAGCCAGCGCTGACCCAGGTTAGTCCACGCTATCCTGGCTCAGCCTAAGGGGAGATTGTGATGAAGCATCACAGGTAATCTGGGTGAGTTATTGGAATTATTTAGGGCACTTGGGTAGATGTAGCCTTTGGCCCCTTTGGCTGGACTACAGGTAAGACTCCTGGAAGAGAGAGTAAACGTACTTTAGGAAGGCGGATCTGGGCACTGAAGGAAAGCATGAGTCACCCCAGCAGAGGCAGTGGCACCTTTTAGACATCTAGCAAAGACATTACAGGCTCAGGTCTGGCTTTTGGGATCAAGGCTGGAAATGCCATAAACCTTAGCCTTTTCTGTGTCCCCTAAATGTTCTCTATCTTGAAAGTCAAAGTGATGGCCCTCTGTGTTCTGTGAGTCTCAAAGTTCTTGGTAATGTGGCCCAAAGAAATTAGGAGTGGTAACAGAACAGTCAGGCTAAGTGGACTCCTAAACTCCTGTGTATGTAACTAAAACAGCCAAGCCCCTCTCTGCCTTTGTCCTTTGAGGACACCATGTTCTCTCTTGCTGTACTTTCCAGAATGTCTGTTGAGGTTGCTTTCCAGAGCTATGATTGACATGGGGAGGCTGTCTCACAAGGTATAATAATGGGAGTTATAGAATGCCTCTTAAATTCTGGGCGTTGGTGTCACAGTTTGACATATACAGTCTAGTATCTCACAGCGTATGTTATTGTCCCTGTTTTGTAGATTATGTGAGTAAAGGGGGGTTAAGGAGTGGTCCCCGTGCTGCCAGAGGATGCCAGGGCCCCAACCTAGAAGCTAGTGTTTGAAAGCCCATACGCTTTCGACTTCCTCAGCTCTAGAGTGGCTCCAAATGGCTGGGAATACAGAGTGTATAATGGAATTCTGAATCTTGCTTTTGGTTTTATTCACAGTAGATGACTTGTTGGCAGATTATGGTTTGCCAGCTGTTTTTGTAGGTACCGAAAGCTAAGAGTGCTTCCTTGCAGTTTTAAGTGTTTGGAGATGGAGAACCAAAAGGAGATGAACGTTTCATGAGACACAAAAAGTATGTGAAATTCCAACTGCAGTGTCTGTGATTACGGTGTGGTTGACATGTGTCATCATCATTTACATACAATATGTGGCTGCACTCGTCCCTAAACACGGAGCAGGTGAAGCAATGACCATGCGGCACACCAAGTATTAAGTATTAACTATCTGGCCCTTTACAGAAAAATAATTGCCAGCCTCTAGTAACACTAAAGGCAGCAAGTTAAAGTTCACAGATGTTCAAGGCTGACCCTGGAAGGGCAGTAGAGGGAACAGGAAAACAAGCCAGCCAAACTTCCTTGGGCTCTAGAAATAGTTTCGCTGAGCCGGGAGAGAGTGCTTTGGGAATAAAAACACAATAGGGCTGTCCAATGTGCTGAAGTCTCTAACGGGCAGTGAACAGGATACTTTGTGAATGAAGTGGTCCATTCATTCAGATTCACTGGAGCCCTTTTGTGCCAGATGCTGCATTAAATGTTAAAATGTCTAAATGAAAATCTCTCCATCCTGCCTCTAAGGAGTTTACAGGCTGGTGGGAAACTCGCAGTGTGGATTTTGTGTCGTCATGGAATGAGGAGCTAGGTGAGATGCTGGAGTCAGTAGAGAAAGAGGAGTCCAGACCGCTTGTGGTGGTGTCCTCTCTGGTTGTGTCCTCCCAGGAAGTTGCTGTTGGCCTTGAAAGATAAATGGGAATTCCTTTGTCAAATTCTCTGGCACTGGAGTTACAGATGGTTGTCAGCTATCATGTGGGTGCTGGTACTTGAACTCATGTCCTCAGCAAGAGGCTCTTAACTGCTGAGCCATCTCTCCAGTCTGAGGATTCCCCTGTAAGGAGCTATAGACAAGGCTGAGGGAAAGGCCTGGCCACACGAGCATTTGGAACTCACGTAGAGCAGGGAGAAGTGACTTAATGGTTCTGACTAGGTGGCTGGCAGGATGATGTAATCGGATAGAGAAGAAGAGAAATCAGGAGGAAGGAAGCCACGGGAGGGGCTGGGGACAAGTCCAGCTCGGCAAATGTGATTTGAGGTAATGTTGAAATGCATCCAGTTTCCGGTTAGAAACTCAGAGACTTTGGCACAGAAGCTCAGAATTTACACTTAAGCACATTTTCAGTGCTTTTCCCTAGAGAAAAGAGGAAGTACAAGTGTGTTTCACAGAGCAAAAGTTGAGCAACTTTGACACATGAGGACTAAAGCCAGAGGGTTAAAAACAGCATCGTGCCTACAGAAAATGAAGCCATCACATTGGGAATCAGCAGTGATTGTTTTTGGCACAAAACTGACTCCATTCTTACCACCTGCTACTCTCAGGGTCTGCTCTATCTTGCTGGCACCGGTACCCTTGCCTGTGAGACTTGGGCCTAGCCACCAGGAGCAAGATCTTAAGCACTTCTCCCAAGCAAGCAGCTGGGAAGCGTCAGCTTGAAACCTCTGTGTGAGACTCTCAGAGCCAAGAGAAGGCTCCATCTCTGTCTTCATGACAAGATACATCTTCTACTGCCTAGAATACAGAGTGGGAGCAAATCTGAAAATTTTTTTTATTCAGACCCTTAATAAATCTTCTAGTGCTTAGCATCAGGATTTTCAGATGCCCCTGGTCAGCTTTTAAAGCCTGGGGCATCTGTGACTCCTGTGTGTACACCTGCTTCCAAGTGTCACTCGCAGAGCTGGGACACCTGGGTTGATCCGCCTCTCCTCTGGTCCTCTTGGAGAAGCCAGCAGTTTCACACTCGCTCTCCTTCTGCTTCTTGAAGATTTCCATGCTGGAGGAGATGAAGCAGAAGCAGGTGGCAGACTGAAGGACACTGACTAGACAGAGGCCAGTGGATAACTCCCTGTGGCTGGAAGACACCAATCTTGGGATTCTTTTGAGACTTCAAGTTCATCAGCTGAGTTGAAGAACCTTGTGGGTAAGATTGGATGTACCGTTCACCCCTCCCTTTTCTTTAAAGCCTCATCTTTATTTATTTTGTGTTCATTGGGGATAGGAGTGCCGTGTTGTATGTGGCGGTCACAGGACAACTTTCACATGTTAGTTCTCTGCTTCTGCTGAGTGGGTTCCAGGGGTCAGACTCAAGTCATCAGGCTCGGAGACAGGCTCCTTTATCTGCGGAGCCATCTTACCAGCCCCCACTTACTTCTTTACATTACTTTGAGTTGAACGTTTCCTATATTTCCAGAGAAAGGCGTAAGTTCAAGGTCATCTAAGCAGTTGACCTGAGATGGCTTAGCCTTCTCAGGTCCCAGTAACTTCTTGTGATGGTTACTTAATAAACAGGATGGCATGTCTTCTGGAACAAAATGGCAGAGGGACAGAAGGAAAATATAACAGTAAGTAAAATATAAAATAAAGCTGCCACACTGTAACAAGATGAAACAAGATGGAACTGTCCAAGGTGAAATTCTTGTGTCCATTGAGTGTTGCTCTTCCCAAGGAAATGTCTGTTTATATCCCAGACATGGCTTATACACTGAGGTGTGGCATGTTCTGTCTTTTGCTCTAGCTGGAGGTCTCATCATGCCAGGCAGGTTATCAGTCAAGCCTCAGTGACTGATTTGGGACTCACGAGGGTTGAGTGAGGTTGTTTTAGCCTGACCTGTGACACAATACCAGCTGTTGGGTGTCACCTGTTGTCACCTGAAGCCTCCTGCTGGCACTGCTGTCTTCCCCTGCTTCCCACCTCCTGAGCTCCCGCCCACGTTCTCTGTTGGCACTGCTGTTTGTACGACTGCCTTTGGCTGAAAAGCATATCTTTATACACCTACATTGAGGTCTCACTCTGTGGCTGGCCCAGTGTTAGACAAGAACCCCCTTTCAAGTGTGGCCATAAACTGTGACCTCCTCCTCTGTCTCCAGTTGTTTGTCAGGACAGTTTCGGCCTCTGTGGTTTCCTCCCTCGTTCTATAGCATGCCCTTCCTGTCCCTGCTACCCTTGCCTCTGGTGTAAGCCTTCCTCACTTCTCTCTGGCCTGCTGCAGCAGCCTGTCTAGTCCTGTCTCTGAGTGGCTGCTGTTTGCACCACATATCACAGCTGGCTCGAAGGCCACAGGGCTCCTGGCTCTCTCCTCCTTGCCCAGCACAGAGGTTCACAAGTGTGCCACACAGAAACACTTCCAGGGGATCTGCAAGACCAAAAGGTTTCAGAGTAGTGGTATTATTTGTCGAGTATTATTTGTTGTTGTGCAGAGACAGTAGGAGGTTAAGGCAGTCACAGGAGCTGTGTTCCCGCCCATGCTGTTCCTCACTGCCACCTACAGAACAGCCACTTTTACCTAAGAGTGCCCTTGACGAAGCAGCAGAGGTGTTAATTTTACTGAATCTCACCTGAAGACCATGTTCTATTATTCTGTATGGCATAGAGAAGATGCACTTACAGGGTACTTTTGTGCAGCAAAGCACAATGATGATGTACCAAGGAACACCACTGGTAGGACTGCTTGGATTGTAAGCTGAGTAAAAAGCAGCTGTTGTCATTCTTCCACAGAAGAGTGATTGTTGGTTATTAGGGTGGAAAGAAGACAGGGACCAGTGTTGGAGGGCCTTGTGAACTGTATTAATGAGCTTAGATGGCTGGCTTAGCCTGCTCTTCTCAGCCTTTATATTGTACTCTCTACCCAAGCCCCGCCCTTCACTACTGCTTCCTTTTGTATTCTGTGAACATACTCTTCCAGTCCCTGCCTCTCCATCCTTCCCCATCTCTATCCACCAGTGTGGCTGTAAAGGCTCCTGGTGATCCCAGGATGGGAGCCAAGGGAGAAGATGAGTCTAAGGGTGTGCCTCTGGGTATCTGAGTATCACAGCCCTCTTGAAGGCCTGCAGAGTATCTCCCCGCGCCAGTTTCACTGCAGCTGATTTGAACCACATGGCCCAGCCCTTCTACACATGAAGATCTGGAGGGAACAAACCTCCCCAGGTCTGTAGAATTTCACAGACAGTCCTCTGATGAAGCACGTTTCATATATGGCTCCTGACATTTATCGTCTGTTATGTTTGACCAGCTTCTGCTCAAATATGCCCTTTCTTTTTCCCTTACACCTAGTGATGTTGCCAGAAACCACATCTACCAACTCCCAGGCCAGACAGGAGAAGATTGTCACCTTACGCTTCATGCTGGACTGCCATGAATAATGTGCTTAGACACTGTTTGTAGTTCACCCTCTACAAAATGACAAAACACAAAAGACTAAGGTATCTCAGAGCAAGAAGAGATTTCTGGGAGGTTAAAGTTAGTTACCATAGAGGTGAGGATGTAACTATTAGGCCTTTGTGGTTATGTAAGGTGGAGGATAGCTGCCCAACCTTTTGGACATTGGAGCACATGCAAGAACATCTGTGTAAACAGTGAGCTGAGTCCCTTAATCCATAACTTAGAGTTTCTGCTGCTGTAATAAGACACCACGATCAACAGCAGGTTAGGGAGGAGCTTGGACTAGGCAGGAACCTGGGGCAGGAGTTGATGCAGAGGCTATAGAGGCATGCTACTTACTAGCTTGCTCCCTGTAGCTGCTGCACCTGCTTTTTTATAGAACCCAGGACCACTAGCCCAGGGATGGCCCCACCAACAATGGGCTGGGCCCTACCGCCATTAAACACTAATTAAGAAAATGCCCTACAGCCAAATCTTAGGGAGGCACTTTCTCAACTGAGGTTCCCGCCTTTCATTCAGGTGACTCTAGCATGTGTCAAGTTAACATAAAACCTGCTAGCACAGTACATCAGTAAAGAAGACCTGTACCAAGATTTATAAACAATAGCATTGGTGCCTGGCTGTCACCAGCTGCCACCTTTGCCTTGGGACAATGGGAGGAAACTGAGGGGCATTAGAGTTTGGGAACAGTGTCATGACAGGCTGGAAGCTTACATTGGTTTTGTTTTGTTTTGTTTTGTTTTGTTTTGTTTGAGACAGGGTTTCTCTGTGAAGCCCTGGCTGTCCTGGAATTCATGCTGTAGACCAGGCTGGCCTCGAACTCAGAAATCCGTCTGCCTCTGCCTCCCAAGTGCTGAGATTAAAGGTGTGCACCACCACTGCCCAGCAGGAAGCTTACATTCTTGAGCCAGACTCCAGGCTTCAGTTCTAGCAGTGCCACCCACTCGCTAGGTTATGATGGGCGTATCACTTTTACCCGTTTGCCTGGCACAGGCAGACCACACGAGAGTGTGCAGTTCATGTGGTAGTGTGCACCGTAACTTCTGCTGCTACAGAGTTCCAGCTTCCCTTGTCTCACATGGCTTACTCAACCCCTCCTTAAGTGTGTGTCAAACTTCTTTCATTTCCTTTTCTGTTTGTGTCTTGTTATGGTGGGTAGTGTGGATGAGACCCGGTCCTGTGCATGGTAGACAAGCATTCTTACGAAGCTACTCCCAGCCCCTCAGTTTCCTCCCATTGTCCACCCTCCTCAGCTGACCCTGAGGATGCAGCTGAGTGTGTCTGTGATTATGCCCTTCAGCCTGCTCCCCACCAGTCTTCCTTTTCTAGAAAGCTCTTGAGGATGAAAGAAGTACTCAGACAGACTGAGTCCTCCACAAGCTGCAGAGGTGGAGTGGGGCAGGATGAGAGCATCACATGTGAGACGTGACGGCTGGTGACCTGTATGCCGACTCCATCAAGGAACAGTTGCACGTCTCAGGGCAGTGGGACTGACTCATCAGGCTCAAGAGAGAAATGGCAGTTATTTTTGGAAAGTAGACCTTGATGTTCTCTGCTGGGGAGAGCACTGGCTAGTACCTCTTATTATTATGGGTTGTGCCCCCACCCCCAGGACTCCTTGGGCTCTCCCAGTTGTTTCATGAGTGGAAGTACGAGGCTAAGTCTTAGATATGTGTCCTTAACACCTGCTATACTTCTAGTGCAGTCTGTTTATGTGGGTGTGTACCTGGGTGTGGTGCATACATGCGAGTGCAGGTATGCATTTGTGCACAGAGGTGTGGAGGCAGAAGGCTGACACTGAATATCTTCTTCAGTTGTTCTCCAGCATTTTTCAGGTAGGGTCTCATTATATAGCCCTACTTTGACTCTTGATTTGTAAACCAGACTGACTTTGAACTCACAGAGATCTCCCTGTCTCTGCTTTCTGAGTGCTGGGACTAAAGGTCTTTGCCTCCACATCCAGCTAAATGTTGAATTTTTTTTAATGTTGAATTTTTATACAGAAAAATGTAGACATAATTTGAAAAACTGTAATCAACCTCTAAATTGCAAAGTATATTTGATAAAAGGTTTTTTCTTTCCCCAGTGTTGAAGATCAAAACCAAGGCCTTGAGCATGCTGGGCTCTGCTGCTGAGTTCCTTGCATGCATACACACACACACACACACACATACACACACACACATACACACATGCAGGCACACAAACACACATACATGCACACACACACTCACACACATGCACACACACGCACACACACACATACACACACACACACACACACACGCACACTCACACACACATGCGCACACACGCACATGCACACGCACATGTACACACACATGTACATGCACACACTCCACTCAACCCTGAACACCATGCACCACCCCCAGCCCATTTATTTTGTTTAAGTAAAATTTGATTCAGACAATAATGGAATAAAATGATAAATTTCAGTCCCATATAATTTGAAAAATCCTGTAAACAATGAAGAAAATAAAAACCATTACATAGAGCATGTCTACAAATTAAAAATGGTTCAGACTTAAAAGAGCATATAAACTTCCAACATGGCACTAGATGGTCCATTGGCACACTTTAAATTGTAATATTAAAGGTTCATGTATTTCTGCCTGGACTTCCCACCTGTTGTATGTTCATTTGTGTGTATACATGCCTATGCGCACATAATGCAGTTTTTGAAGCACATTTGTATATTGATTATGTCATTGGGATCTTGTAGCGACCTGGCAAGTAGACAGGGAATATGTGTTTTTAACTCTAGTCTGACGATGAAGGGATTAAGGATCTCGAGATGCTCAGCCTCGAGGCTGTCTGGTAAAACAAGCAGTAGAAACTCTCCTTTGTTCTCCAGGCCCATGTGCCTCCCCTGTCCAGAATGTGCCTCTCCTCACTCCATGTGCACCTCCACCAGAAGATACAAATGTATATTCTGCTGACACAAGAGTGAAGTCTGGGAGCCCCCAGGCAACTGCAGTCTGTCTGGAAACAACTGCTCACTTCCTTTTTCTGTTACTAGTCTGAAAGAGGCCTGGGCTTCTAGAAAACAAGTTAAGGACCTTGTGTGTCTGAGACCTTTTTAGAGAGAGAATGTGATAGAGTTGGTGGGGTTCATAGCCCAGAGCAGCCTTTCCCCACATCATCTACAAGACACAAGCACACCCACATGTCTTTTAGAGTGTGTCCTGGGCATTTAAGGGGCTGGATACCATGCATCGTATGTACCATATACTATTTCCACTTCAGTGCAGTTTGTGATGGATGATATTCATCTATGCTGTACTGTGAGGTATTGTAGAGACGGGTATGCAGGATCAGTGTGGGAACACAGGGAATGAGCAAAGCCAAAGAAAATCCTAGTGTCTTAATGCAGCTTCTCTCAGATACTTGGAACCAGCCCCTAGTTCTACACAATAATACCCCATTTGCCTCATGCCTAACTGACTTTCAGTGTGATTGATTGCATGCACCACAGCTCATCTGGAGTTACCGGGGAGCTACACAAGGTGAAGACTTTTGAGCTGGCTTCGATGGCCAGAAAGAATTCCTACACCAGTGAAACAGGCAGGTGGAGGTGCAGGATGATTGTGGGGCTTCCCTAAGGATGCATTTGTCCAGTGGCTGGGACATACTGAATTACGGTCTCTGTGATAAAACTAGAGTGTGGTCCACCTTGTCCCAGCAGCCACTCCCACCCCATACCTCTTGCTATGAAAACAGGTAAAGTTAATGGTTCTTTCATTTCACTGTTCCCCTGCATTTTTCCTTCCTAGTTTCAAAAACAACTCTCCCTCAACAAGTTCTGTTTGCAAGGAAACCTTGCCCATTTGTCCCTTCTGGCGCACCTTCTTCCTCTGAGATCCATGCAGAATAGACCAGGTACTCTGTCTTTGTGTGTGAAGCCATAAAATCTAATATTGAGTATGTGGCTCTGCCCAGGGGTGTGCTGCTTCCACGGGAGGCTCTACAGTCCTGCTGTGGTAAAGAGCACGTATAAACTGCCGCTAACAGGGTTTTCTGTCTAGAGCTGTAAGTATGTCTGAGAGTCCCCTGTGAGTCACAATGCTGCCAGCTCTCCTGCTGTTCTCCACACTGCCTGCCTGTTGGCTGTTTGGTTTGTCCACAGGCTCCTAATCGGAGTGTGACCAGGGAAGGGTAGAGGAACAGAAACCACATCCACTCTGGGTTTGCAGTGCTGGTGAGGAAATAGTTGGGACAAGGGCTGACACTAGACTGCACACCAGAGGGAGGACAGTCCAGTTGTGTCCCAACCCATTCTGTCCCCCTCCCCGAAACCTTCAAAGACAAATGACTTTGTGTTTTCTTTCTGAAGAATTTCTCCCAGTGCCCTGTAAATGCATTTTTTCTTGTGATTTACCTTATGAGTGTGGGTATTTCAGTAGCAGGATTGAATCCTTTGAGAGTTGTAGGGCTTTGTCGTCCCCAGGTAGAACTAGAGCTTGAAGCTGTTGGCAGGAGTAATATTTTTAGATACTGTGTGGATTCTTTTCATCCATGTTTTTTTCTTCTCTCTTCTGGGGTGTAATTGAAAACCTGCTGTGATCAGATCCCTAACATGGAAGAAGGGATGCATCTAAGTGGGCTGTCAGATGCTTGGCTGCTTAGCTGTGCTTTCTGGATTGTGGTGTTGAATGTGCCATTCTGCATGCTTCCTGCTAACAGCTGCCAAGTGCCTGCCTCTGTGGGTAGCATGCACGTGGGCAGTGGCACTAAGCAATCTTCTGTTGGATCCCTGGGAGAAGGGAGTGGGCCTTCCCCTCTGTGAGCAAAGAACCAGATTCATTTTAAAATTTCTCAGGACAAACCAAGCCTCAGAGCCTATGTTTATTGAAGTTTGGTGTTGAAGTCTCTCACATCCTCCACCCGTCAGCTCTCGGGTGCCTCTATTTTAGAAGGATGTAGAGGCTTAATCACCCTGGTGGGGATTTAGACCCAGAGACTTCAGAGAAATCTTATTATTTCTAACTGCAGGCAAAGAGTATTAAGGCTCCACTCTGGATCAGGGGCATGACATGTTCTATAAGTAATTTATCTCTACCAGGGGAAGGCCCCTACTAGAGTGGCCTAGAAACAAAACCGAGATCGGCTCTCATTGTTCCCCCTCTTCTCTTTCCCAATTCAGTCTCCTGCTGCTTCCTTCTGTCCTGACCCTTCCTGCCCAAAATGTCCTGTGTCTGTGTCTGCCAGCATTCCAGCCAGGTGCCTGCCAGGGAGAGATAATGATGTCTCTCAGTGGCTGGCCTCCCTCCACTCTTTCAGAGAAGGACCAGGGAAGGGAGAGGATGATGAGGCATTCAGTCTGTGTTCCTGGGGTGAAGGAATTGGGGCCTCTTCTCAGCCCAGCCCCCTACCCCTCTTATCTTCCAGGATAAGGCAGACTCTATAGAGGGTCTTTCACGGCCCCCAGTGCAGGTCATGGAAGTATTGCTCAGCTTCTGATATTGCCATCAGGTTCTATTTTTGCTCCTGCCTTACCTAGCGCCTAGCCCCAGGGACCCTGCCTTTCTTTTTATTTTTTTTTTTTGTTGTTGTTTTGTTTGTTTTTTGTTTTGTTTTTATTTTTTAATTGGGTATTATATTTACATTTCAGATTTTATCCTCTTATCCCACTTCCCACCACCACCCAGAAACCTCCTATCCCATCACCCCTCCTCATGCTTCTTTGAGGCTGTGCCCTCACCTACCCCCCACCTTCACTTCCCCCTCCCCACCCTCACATTCCCCCCCCCCACTCTGTGTTCATCCTTCATGGGACCAAGAATCTCCTCTGCTACCTATGCCCGAAAAGGCCATCCTCCCCTACATATACAGCTGGCTTTCTGATGATCACAGGTGGGCCCTGCTGATTCTGTTCAGGGCCTCTGGTTCAGCTGGTGGCAGGTCTAAATCCATGTGCTAATGAGCTTGGCAAATTCAGGCTTCTGGTCGCCTCTCCTAATCTAGCTGCCTGTCTGAGTCCCTTCCCACAGTTAATGATCTCCTATAATGGTTTTGCCTTTAGTTTTGCCTCCTGGGTCAAAACAAATCAATATCCCTCACAGATATTTAAAAACCATCAGTATAAAACTCCCGGGTCTCTCTCTTTTCTCCTTCTGGGTAAACTTACTGCTTGATCAGTATGGTGCAACTTCCCTTATGTCCCCTCTTGTCTCCCAGAGATGGGCAGCAGTGAGCCCCTCCCCATCGTGGATAATGACAAGAGGAGGAAGAAGAAGCGGAAGACCCGGGCCACCGACTCTCTGCCAGGAAAGTTTGAAGGTTGGTGCCACACTCTCCTGGGTCTGGACCTGAGTGCTGCAGGAGGGGAGAGGCATCTCTGATATCCACAGGACCAGATTCCAGGACACTTACCTTAGAGCCAGGTCATCCATGTGATTTAAAAAGACAGCAGTGAGTGAGAATCGATCAAGAGGGGGGGAAAGGGTGGGCAAACCTCTCAGGTGAGCACTGACTTCCTCTGAATGGTCTGAGCATCACCTCAGTGGAAGAAAACCCAGTCTGTGAGAGCTGTGGGCCTCACCTGTGTCAGCTCCTCTTCAGATGTGAGCTTTCTTCCTGTGGTTCCTGGAAGGCTGGAAAGCAGAAGAACCAGAAAAGAGGAAGCAAAACCACTAAGACCACAGCTGCAATGACATGGCTGTCTTCTTAAGAGGGGAGTCGGTCTCACAGAGGCTGCGCTGTGTGTGCTGTGTGTCCTTGACCTCCCCCCCTTGAGAATGCATTGCAGCCAGGGGACATGATGTTGCATCACCAGACATTTTGGATAATCAGGGGCAAGTCACTAGGCTGGGGCTGCCAGGGTTATCTCTGAGCATTCAACGAGAAGATATGAAGTGTTTCTACTCAGTGGTCAAAGGATCAGCAGCCATTCTAGGAATAGCAGATTCCCCTTTATGTGGTTGTTTCACTGTGAGTCGTGAAGTAGCTTTCCCTCGTGGGCCTTTTCCTAGCCTTACACACATTCCAGCAAGGTTTGTAAACTATTCTCATAACAAGCACTGTGTGAATCAAGACCACCTAGCATCCTGGTGTATGTAAGGACCGGTACTGAAGGGTGTGCTGGGAGGGAAGCATGCTATTTAAATCACCTGCAAGTAGTAGCCAACAGTGTACCATCCATTCATATAGAAAGCTGCAAGCCCGGACCGTAACGGAACCAAGAAAGGACTTAGTATAGAGGTGTATGGTTTGGTTTTTGTTCTTCTTGTTGTTTTAAGACAGGATCTCTTATATAGCCCTGGCTATCCTAGAACTCACTCTGTAGACCAGGCTGGCCTTGAATCCTTGGGGATCCACCTGCCTCTGTCTCCCAAGTACTTCAATCAAAAGCATGTGCCACCACATCTGGCTTGTTTGCTCTTCCTAAAGGATTTTTTTTAATTTTTTTTTTTTTTTTACTTATGTGTGTGTGTATTCATGTTGTCTGTGTGAGTGTATGCCATTTAGGTGTTTGTGGAAGCCATCAGATCCTCTGGAGCTGGGGTTACAGGCGCTTGTGATCCATCTGACATGGGTGCTGGAAACTGAACTCACTTCCTCTGGAGGAACACCAAGTGCTCTTAACTGCTGAGCCATCTTTTCAGTCATTGTTTATGCTTAACTCAAACTGTGGGCCCACTGTGTGTGTGTGTGTGTGTGTGTGTGTGTGTGTGTGTGTGTGTGTGTGCTGTATGTGTGTGTTGTATGTGTGTATGTGTGTGGTATGTGGTATGTATGTAGTGTGTGTGTGTGGTGTGTGGTATGTATGTAGTGTGTGGTGTGTGTGTGTGGTATGTGTGTGTGATTGTGTGTGGTGTGTGTGTGTGGTGTCTGTGTAGTGTATGGTGTGTGTGTGTGTGTGTGTGTTCTGTATGTGTGTGTTGTATGTGTGTATGTGTGTGGTATGTGGTATGTATGTAGTGTGTGTGTGTGGTGTGTGGTATGTATGTAGTGTGTGGTGTGTGTGTGGTATGTGTGTGATTGTGGTGTGTGTGTGTGGTGTCTGTGTAGTGTATGGTGTGTGTGTGTGTGCTGTATGTGTGTGTGTATGTGTGTGGTATGTGGTATGTATGTAGTGTGGTATGTGTGGTATGTATGTGTGGTGTGTGGTATGTATGTAGTGTGGTGTGAGTGTATGTGTCTGTGTGTGTGTCTGTGTGTGTGTGTGTCTGTGTCTGTGTTTGGCAGTAGAGGAGACAAAAGTCCCTGGGGTTTTAGAAGAGTTCACAAATCAGCATGTCTTTTGTTGAACACAAGAGTTTCCTGTTACTTAGTTGGTGCATGCACAGATATCTCGTGAGTAAGAGTGATGAAATCTCCTGACATTAAGTCTTCTGCTCAGGCAGTGGGTTGAAAGACTAGAAGAGAAAGACCAAGGAGGGCAGCAAGGGAGGACAAGGTCAGTTCAGCAGGGGTCGTGGAAGCCATGGCTTCCTTTGGAAAGGCTCCAAGAACTCTGATGTTTGAGATCTTGGGCAGGTGTTCTGGACACGTCCAGCCTGGGTCTGTTCTTGATGAGACCACGCTGACCTGAGCTGCAAGCCAGTGTTTGCATCCTGCTCAGTCTCTAGTTTCCTGTGGGTGACTTTCAGAAACTTGGGAGACTCCTCCACTGGCCTCACTGTTGTGTATATAAAATAGTTGTGTTATTCTCACCACATCCCCCATGCCTGTCAAATGAGTGAATGAGTGAATGCAGTTCATTCGAATGATACACTTCTCTGAAGACCCCGGCATTGCCCAGTGGGTTTTTCCATTCCCTTCCCTGGTTGTTCCTCCCCTTACTCCTTGTCCTTGTGCTAGCCCACTGTGACACTCACCAGGGCCTGGGTTACCCCGCCTGCTGTGTGTGTGCCCTGCTCTCACTGGTACTCACCAGGGTTACTCTGGGCTGCTGGGTCTGTTTTGTCTTGTCTACTGGACTCAGCCCCTGGAGGGGAGGGACTCGGTTTCGTTCCTCTTCGTGTCCCTATCGTGGTACCGGACACAGCAGATACCCAGAAAGTAGGTGCTGAAGGACAGAAGTGAAGATGTGAGACCCCTGCTCTGACCTCATCTCTAAAATGAGGAACAGGTGTCAGCCGAGTCTTCTTGAGAGTCAGGTGCTGTCTGGGAAAGCTAGGAGGTCCTTGTCACTGAGGCTGCAGTCACCATGGTCTCTTCTGCCTCAGGGAGCAGGCCTGAGAAGCTAAGTAACTACTCTCCCCATCATGGCTTGCAGTGGAGTGACTCACCTGAAGAATCTTCCCACCTGTTTCCTCTCTAGACGTGTACCAGCTGACCTCGGAATTGCTGGGAGAAGGAGCCTATGCCAAAGTCCAGGGTGCTGTGAGCCTGCAGAGTGGCAAAGAGTATGCTGTCAAAGTGAGTGTCCCACTGGCCCCTATATCAACTTGGCAAGTCATCATTCCTAGCTTGTTCCAAACCAAATAAAGTGTGTATTATGCAGTATGACAGCTCAGAAAGAAAGGTTGGAGCAGGAAGCATAGCTGCATTCTCTGGGCTCAGATCTGGGCTTTTCTGCTTATCTGCTTTGTAGCCTTGAACATGTTATTCAACCCTTCTGTCCTTCAGTCTTCCCATCTATAAAATGGGTATAAATAATAGAACTTCCATAGGATTATGAGGATTAAATTAATATGTGTAATGTACTGACACCAGTGTCTGGCACAGAGTAGGCTCTTTCTGATTACTCCAGTAAGCATCATCAGCTTTGGAAGTAGAAGCTCTGCCTAAATCTGTTTTTAAAAAATTAAATGACTTTGGGCAACTCACTTAACCAACCTCCTTAAGCTCTGGCTCCTGTATCTAAATGGCAGTGCCAGTTCCTGCCCTCAGCATCTGGTGAAGTGACTGTGAAGGTGGAAATGAAGATGAGCTGGTAGAAGCACTTTATAAACCACAGAATACAAGCGACGAGCAGTATCAGGGCGGCAGGGACTAAAACCTGGAGGGGCTGAGCACTCGGCTTTGGGGCAGGAGATGTGGCTCAGCTTCAATGCTGCCTTCAGTTAGTTGCCTGACTCTGGCGAGTCTCACTTTTGAATTCTTTGGCTACTGAAAGGATGGAGACAGAGTTGTGGTTTTCAAAGCACCCTGGAGAGTGTGAGAAATACACTAGATCTGGCTCTCCAGGCCAGTGGGCCTGGCCCAGCACTGTGCATGTTACCATCCAGGTGAGAAGGATCCTCAGTACGGTTTGAAAACTCTGGTGAAGGGCAGATTTAAACTGCAGTGCTCAGCCAGTGAGCTAACAGCACAGGGTAGGAGAGAGCCTGAAGCTATGTCTTTGCCAAGGTGCCCCAGTGATTCTTAGGCCCACGGTTTGAGGACTGCTGAGCTCTATGGAAGTCTTTCTGAACCTGGGGAGCCAAGTGGGTTAAGCTTTTTCAGATCAGCCAGATGAGCTCTCAGGTCTATGCACTCATCCTTCAGGGAAGCCCTGCTGAACTGGATTCAGAGAAATACCTCTTCCAGCCAACCCCACAGCTGTGGATTATGACTGTGAAGAACATCTCCGCTAAGCCTTCTGGCTGGGGTATTGTTCCACGTAAAACAAAAGACCTTGTTTCCTTTTTGGAAACAAATCACTATAAATTAAAAAAAAAATTAATATGCCTAAAGTTATTTTAAAGCACACATAAATGAATGTTAAATTGAATAGAACCCATTGTGGTGGCCCACACCTTTAAGCTCAGCACTTGGGAGGCGAAGACAAGCAAATCTCTATGAGTTTCAGACCATCCTGGTGTACATAGTGAACTCCAAGCCAGTCAGAGCTAGACAGAGACAGAGAGACAGAGACAGACAGAGAGACTCTCTCAAAAAATAGATATAGATACATGAATGGATGGATGGATGGATGGATGGACAAACGGACAGACAACAGGTCTTTTCTTCCAGGGTGAGTCACAGAAGGAAAGCATGGCCCTCTGATCCATGTTTTGGATCTGGAAGCTTTGGACAACCTAGAGACAAGCTAGATGTTGCAGCATGGCTCCCCAAGACATGGCTTACTGCTGCTTCTCTCTAAGCATCCACCCCGTGACCTGCAGAGCTGGAGTGGAATGGTCCAATAATCTGATCCACACTGCCTCCCACCCAAAGTAGTTGCTCTCTGGCTAGTGGTCAGAACCCATTGGTTATCTCCAGAGAGAAGTCAGCCGTTGCTGGAAAGCCTGCCTGCTGGAAAGTTGCCTCTAACTTTGACCATCCCTGTTTGATGAATGCAACTGAATAGCTCAAGTCAAATAGTTTCTGTTCCCCAGCACTGCACCTTGCTGATTGTTCAAAATATAGGTCCAGGGTGATTTCCTAGCAGGTGTGACTAACCTTCAAGTTACAGTTGGATACACATGTTTGTGCTACAGCACATTAGAATCTTTTGAAGTGTTGTGCCAAGCAGCTAGAAGGAAGGGGCAGCGTGTCCCCTTCTAATCTGTGAGGCAGGACTAGCTCTGCAAGGCTTGCCTGCAGGCTCTGATTACAGTGCTCTGGGGCTCTGGATGGCTCCAGAGGGCTTTTCAGAGCCAGCCAGACACCACACAAACCTCTGCTGCATAGGCTCAGGTGTTCCTGAATTCATCACTTGCCAACCAGCTCCAAGTGGAGATGCCCACAGTGTGGGAGAAGTGAAGCCCCGTGGTGCTGAAGGAAGCTGTAGGCTTGGAGCAAGTGTAGGCTAGAGAGGGCTGGAAATGGACAGAAGACACCCCTTCCTTATCTTTTTGACAGTGCTGTCAGGATTAACCAAGACAGAATGTCTAAATTACTTACAGAGCCTGCCAGAGAGTGAGGATAACAGAAGAGGAGTTGTTTTCTTCTAACTGTGGGAGTTGCTGAGTGGCATCTGAGTAGAGTCTTTGCTTCCTCTCCACCTTGCCCTCTCTCATCCTTGCCCTTCCTCCATCTCAAGAAAGTCAAAAATATCTGCCCTTTGGGAAAAAATCCAGTGAAACTTTATCTCACTGGTTGCCCCAGTATCCCGTGTGCAGACAAGAGCAGCGGCTTAATCAGCTCCCCTGACCATGTGCGTAGCCAGACACACCTACACAGAAATCCTAGGGCTGGTGTCCTGCTTCCCCTCGTCACTGAGGCCTACTCTGGACTCCTGCTGCTCCATGTCTAACCTTGCCTCCTCTCAGGGTCTCTGGCTGGGGATCTGTGTTGAGGTCAGGTAGTGTACCTGACAGCTTTCATTCTTCCCACAGATCATTGAGAAGCAAGCAGGGCACAGTCGAAGTCGAGTATTCCGTGAGGTGGAGACGTTGTATCAGTGTCAAGGGAACAGGTGAGTGTTATGTAGGTGGAGCACTTAGCCACCAAAGGGGTTCCTTCTTACCAACCCGGACTCAAACATGAATTGCATGTAGCTCCTTCCAGCTTTCAAGGGGAGGAGGGATAACAGTAGACCCAAAATACTGTCTTCTCTTGGCTAAAATACTATAAATGGCAGCAGTCCGTAAGGTAGAAGAATGAGCACTCCTATCAGTGTCTATTTGAGGAAGAAACGGGGTTTTGTTTCTTCCAGTGCATGTGGAAGATGGGCCAGCAGTCTGCCTGGGAGCAGTCTGTAGGGCTGCTTTGATGCAGGCACAAGGCTGAGGACTGCAGGACTGCTCACTGCTGTCTCCTGTTCCCAGTGCTGAAGGTGGGACCAGCACTCTTTACTTGATAACTGGGCCACAGTAACCTTTAGCCCTGCGTTACACAGCTCCAAATGAGTGGTCCTCCCACAGTGGCTTTAAATCAGGGTCACCTCCAAGATTTGTCCGTCCCCCACTTCCTTGGCAGGGTCAGCAGGGAGCCAGTGGCCTGGTATTGATGGCTTTGTCATTAAGCTTGGAGGAAGGGGGCTGCTGTTGATTTAACTCCAGGCACTGCCTCTACAATCTTCTTTCAAATTAGGCCATTTTGGCCATCTTATTTGGACGCCTTCGCACTAGTAAAAGCCTGGTGTCTCCCCAAGTGGTCAGCATTTTTTTATGAGGGACAGATTTTTATTTTCAGCCCTGCAGCTTCTTAGTTCAGCATTAGAGACTCTACTAGGTTTATTTCGTTCTTCCAGAGAAAAAAAGCTCCCAACACCTCCAATATCCAAGCTGGTGGCTTCCCCACTGAGTTACAAGACGACCTTGTTGGCAGAGTACTGCAATACTCAGGCAGACAGAGAGTGCTCACCGGGGAAGGCCACAAGTGCTACAGTGGCCAGGAACGGTGCGGTTTCATTAAGCAGCGCTTAGCAGTTAGGGTCTAGCGGTGCCCACGTTAGGCCCCAAGTCTATTTGACAGATGTTTCCATTTTCTCCAGGCAATGTAAATACTGCCCTGTGATTTATGGGCAAGAGGGAGGGCAAGTAATTATTTGCTGCTTGCCTCCAGGACACACACCTACTATTCAGTGTTATTAGCCGCAATTGCTTCCAGTCGGCTGCAGATTTTATTCAGTTTAATGTGACCAGGACTTTTTATAACTCTACCTAGTGGGTTTTAGGGTTGGGGTTTGACAGCCCAGACTTGGTGAAAACACCAGAGACTAAACATTATAGAAAGATAAGGTGACCTGAATCTTGCTAACACCGTTGGCTGCTTCTCAAACATGAGTCTTTAATAAGCATTCTGATTTCAGGTTGCTTTCTGCCCACTACAGCCACTGTATATTTGTCCATTGGATATTTATGAGTGGACTTTAGCATATAATGCTCCCCCCTTTTCTTTATTTAAGGAACATTTTGGAGCTGATTGAATTCTTTGAAGATGACACACGGTTTTACTTGGTCTTTGAGAAATTGCAAGGAGGTATATCTTGTTGAGTATGTGTTTGGACTTTGGATTAAGACCCAGGGTGGTGATCATCCATCATGAATCCCAGAGACTTCTAAAACGAGTCAAGCTAATAAAAAGGATGAAGGACTTAAAAACTGCCCTTGGTTTGGGAGAAGGGAGGCCGGAGGGAAAGATGATAATTAGCATTTTGCAGCACTTAGAATGTCACCTGTGTGGATAGTCTATAAATGCCTTTTCATTATAATGGGAGTCCTATATAGATACTGTTAGTGATCAATTTATCAATCCCCTGTTTTGACACATTCACTATTTAACTAAATTAATTATGAAGTAGAAGCTTTGGCTTACACTGTGAAGTCTAGAAAGGCCAAACAGAGGAGAGGAGGGCCCCATTGTTTGGAACAGACTCGGGATCCAGGGAGAACAAGAACATGCACACTTCAGGTGAAAGAAAGATACCTCTCCTGCCACCACACTGCTGTCACTGGAATGACACATCCCCTCCCCTCTGTGCACCCAGGTGAAGTGCACATTTGCAAGGTGAAGGCTACAAGAATGTGTGGGGCTGAGGAAGGCTACATAGAAACTAACAAAGCTAAGCTGAAGTCACACTCAGCAGCCTCCATGACCTTGGAAACATTGGTTAGCCTCTTGCAAACGGTACTCTCATCTGTAAAATAGAGCTCTAGTAACACCTGCCTCAGAGGGCTGCTGTGGAAGCTGAATGAGAGAGTTTGAGAAGTACCTAGCACCAGAGTGCTAGGCACGAAGGGTTTGTTGGTACTATCAAAACAACTGACTGCCTAGGGACATCTGAGAAGTGAGTGAAATATTTTTCCTGCCTTGCTTTTTAAATAAATTTATAAATAACAGACAAACAGCAGGGCAAAATCCATAATAAATAGCATGGGCCATTTTTAGGACCCACGAATGACACCTTTAGCCCAATGGAAGCCCAGTACTGGCTTCTAGTAGTGAGTATAGGCTGTGAATTACATGTTAAGAATACCAGATGCAATAGGATCTCCTGTAGCCATATCTATTAAGGTGTAGCCCTAGTGAGGCCAGGCTATGGGATGAAGAAGATATGGGTGGGCTCAAGACTATCCATCCCTCAGCAGCTGGACCACAGTCCTGCGTGTGGAAAGGAAGTGTGCACAAGCTCCAAGGCTGGATTTACTGGGCAAAAGTCATGGCTCCACCACTTGATGTGTGTGAGTTTAGGCAAGTTGCTTAACGATTTTTTGACATGAAGTGGCCCATTTGTAAAAGGGGGATAGCTGTTGTGCTCATTTTGTGCATTTGAGTTGAGATAATGTATTTGAAGAGGATTGAACAGTTTTGGACACATAGTAGACACTCAATAAATGGTAATCATTGCCAACAAAATTAATAACAATTTTAAATTAATAAAATTAACATGTGAAGGAGAAGGTTTAGAAGGAAGAGCAATCCTTTTCGTTTCCCCCACCCACAAGGCTTTGCTTACACGAGACATATGGGGGATTTCCACTGGAAAGCCTGTCTGTGTTCAGAACAAGAGGGGGAAATGTCTGTAAGCCCCACTGCCCTGTGTGTTTTCATTTTTAGTTTCTTTTTGACTTCAGAAGCCAGATCAGCCCCAGTGGCATTAGTATCTTTTTGCCTTGTATGTAATTTTTCTGCATCTGAACTCCTTGCAGACAGGCATAGAAGGTAGCAATCTGGTTCAGCAGAAATAGACTGGACCCACTGTACCAAGCACCGCAGTTGGTGCTTGACATTAATCAATAAGTAAGTCTGTCTCTACTGCAAACTTGTCCTTAAAGAAGTTATGCTTACCAGAGCCTACAAAGCCATTCCTTCTTGTCCCTCTGCCCCCAGGCTCCATCCTAGCACACATCCAGAAGCGGAAGCACTTCAATGAGCTAGAAGCCAGCAGAGTGGTGCGAGATGTCGCCACTGCCCTTGACTTCCTGCATACTAAAGGTGATCCGAGCCTTCAATTTGGGTGGGCAAGTTGGGCAGGTTGGGCCAGCCAGCCTCTGGGTAGCAAGGTAGAGGACACAGTCCTGGCAGGGAATCTATCCAGGAGGTGGCACAGCTGGCACCTCATGATTCAAAACTTGTCCACCTAGGAAGGGAGAGGAGGTGTGTGACTCCAAGGCTTCACTGTGGAACATAAGGGGTGGTAGAATTACAAGATAGAGGTACAGTGAAAAGAAGGGCAAAAGCCTGGATTCACAGTGCCCAAAGCATGTGTGGTCTGTGCACTATGGTTCTATATAGGTGATGTTTCTCTTCTTTTTTAGAATTCATTTGATTTTTAATTGTGCATGTGTGAGTCTTTGTGGTGGTGTGTAGTGACATTTTTGAGAATTCTGGAATTTTGGGTTCCTTTGAAAAAACATGGGAATATTATAAGAATATGCTTTTGTTTTAGTCCCAGGTGTGGGGATGTGGAGTGTCTTCAGGTTGTTTACAGCAACTGACTGTGATTTGCCTTGTGCTCCAGCAGAGGCGTAGTTTTGCCAGCTGTAGATAGTTTCTGTGATTGTGCGACATTTGAAATTCTGTGAACTTTTCAGAGGATGTATAAATGCTAGAACCCCAATACACTGTTAGTCATTCAGGGTGGTTGGTTGCAGTTTGTTACTAGTTGTGTTCAAAGAAGACAGAAACCGGATTCCGAGATCTCCCCCCTCATCCCTCTTTCTCTCCTTTCTAGTGATAGGGTGAAGGGGGAATAAAAGGCACAAAAAAGAAGGACCCACAAAGTAGCAGAGACGTGTGCAAGGGGTATACCCAAGGAGGCCAGAGACATCAGAGCCCCTGGAGTTCGGCTTTCAGGCGGCTCTGAGCTGCCTGATGTGGGTGCTGGAATCTAAACTGTGTCCTCTGGAAGAATGATTAACAAGCCGTCTCCCCAGCCCCTCCTTTTCCTTACAAATCATGTCAAACTCATAAATGAATGGCCCATTCACACGTGAGCATTTTAGCATCATTCCATCTTTTAAAGCATATCGCCTGTATCTCTTTCACATTGGCCTGGTAGGATTAGGTAGTCTTCCGTATCAGATAATTTAAGAACTTCTGTAGTTCTTAAATCTTAAATCTGTAGTGAATTAAATCTTTGTGCACGTCCATAAGTCTGTTGGACTATTACATACATGTTTTAATGCCACAGAAAACTGAGTTACCCTCTGTGTTCCTTCAGTGGTAACACGTATCCTGTAGCATTGTAGTAAGGATTAAAGAGATGGCAGTGTCCTCCATGGCAGTTAACACGTTATGTATTAGGTGAATTTGTTTATGTAGTTGACTGTATCTTCTTTATGTCTTATGGGCATATGTGTGTACACATTTCAGGAACTGTACCCATGTAAGTGATGCCGTAATCGTGCATAGTTCTTGTCATGTATATGCATATATACACAGTATATACAGAAAAGATTCATTCAGCTACATACACAAATTCATATATAATAAAGGCTTAGAGCAGTGCCATATAAATGTATGCACATACACACACACACACATACATATATATATATATCATATATATATATATATGATATATATAT
Source organism: Arvicanthis niloticus (assembly GCF_011762505.2). Classification (NCBI taxonomy): domain Eukaryota; kingdom Metazoa; phylum Chordata; class Mammalia; order Rodentia; family Muridae; genus Arvicanthis; species Arvicanthis niloticus. The sequence continues at coordinate 37,279,429 of NC_047662.1, read as the reverse complement.
ATATATGTATATCATGTATGTGTGAGGGGGCTTTGTTAAATGTTACTTTCTCTTCACATAAAGAGTTTTTACTTCTAAATTACCTTTCTTGAAGTAAAGCGTTCTCCTTGGTTTGGGTGGGGAAATGGAGGTGGAGCAAATAATTTGTTAGCTTCACTTCCTGCACAGCTGTGGCTGAGTGCTCCGACCCAGCTGCAGGCATGCCTTCACGGATCCCATTCTTTGAGGCATCTAGCATAGCCAGGTGTGGTAGGCATGGCAGGTGTGGCAGGTGAGCAGCCCGTCAGGCTCCTCGGTGGCTGGGCGTGATCTGCAGACTGCTAGTGTCCATGCTGAGGCCCTGACTTTGCACCTGAGCTGAAAATTCCTAGAAGGGGGCATCTGTGCTTCGCACAGCATGATGAATGGAAGCCGTTCTGTCTCTGAAAGCTGGGGTGCATGCAGGGAACACCTGCCTGACAAAGATTTACAACTGCTCCCCAAGCTGCCTCTGTGGATTGCAAAACTGGGTCACGCTTTTCACAGGAGCCATACCTTGGAGGAGGGAGTAAAGGCAGTTTTATTTATTTATTTATTTATTTATTTATTTATTTACAAAAATGCACTAAAGGGAACAGAGGCCAATGGTGTCTTAGAAGTTCTGAAGTGCTTGTTACCACCTAGCTGGCCCACTGCCCATGTGACTAGAAGTTGGAGAGGATGAAAAACGATTTCCAGGTGAACTTGGCTGTTTTCTAAATAACTTCATGCCGGGAAGATGAATTGGGCAAGAATGGGTCAGTCTCAAAACAAGTTCCCTACTTTTAAATACTGGACACACTGCAGCTTAACCTCTGGGAAATGAACCAGAGCAGCTCAATGGCTGGAGCATTCACTCAGGCAGGCCCTTTATTACAGCCTGGCTCCCGGAGTGCCCGGGCTGAGGCACAGGTGGGCCACGGGCACCTATTTGGAGAGTAAGGCTCTGTGTGCGGCTTGTGATCTTCTGTGGGAGCACTTGCCATAATGGAAAATATCCTTCACTTTTAGTGCGGTGAGCAGTAGCCTGACTCAATTTGTGCAGCCCGGGCTGCGTTGCCCTGGGTTCTCATTCAATTAGGTGACTGATGAAGTTACTTAGCTCGCTGGAGCTCAGCTTTCTTCTCTAGTGAAGTAACTTCAGAAGGCTGGGCCTGTTAATAGAGAGCTGGAGAACTGCCTGCGAAGTTGATCCAGGGAGTTTGAATGTGGCGAGTTCACTTTCCCCATCGCTCCGTATCTTCAGCTGCTTCCCAGGCCTTTGAAGCAGCATGTCCAATCTTTTAGGCCTTGCAGCAGTGCTGTGTGTGCTGTGTGCTGTCGGGGTGGAGGGTAGAATACCATGTTCTCTGCCAGAACACCATGGCCTCGTTTGTTTGCTCTGTCCCTTTCTATCGTTACAAGATGGTTTCCCCAGGTGACTTCTTGGCCATTTCAGCAGGATTTAACACCCTTGTGGGGCAGCTGCTATCTGCAGGCCTCTGTAGGAGGTCTGTCCCCAACACTGGGGTGTCTCCTCTGAAGAGCTGTGTGCTCCATCAAAGCTCTGCTGCAGGCAGGGCGGCCAAGCACACACATGTGGTGCAGAGCAGGTAAGAAGGACCGAGAAGCCTTGGGGGAATTGTAGAGGAACACTTAGTCCTCAGAGCATTCCAGGAGCCACACTGGAGGACTCTTTTCTCTAAAATCAATTACACAAGAAGAAATGAGGGAGAGCCGTCCAGGTCCCCAAGATGTTCTCAAACAAGGCACTGATTTTTTTCTGCATCGCTGACCCAAGCCTTGCCATTTGCAGGGCTGTCTGCCTTGCTTTATGTCAGGTGGCACAGTAAGAATTCTCGGTTGTCTCTGCGGTGCTGAAAGTAGGCTGCCTGGGATTCGTTTAGCGCTTCTTATCCCTGCCAGACTTCTAAAGCCTCTACTTCAAAAGAGCTTGGCAGAATCAACTGTGCTTTGGGTTTGTGTCTCTGGTTACTGCTGCCTCCTGCAGCTCGTTGATTTTTTAATGTACCATAATTGGGAATTAATCTGCGAACAGCAGCATTTGGAAAAAATTAATTGTGTGTGGAATGTTTGATAATTATGTGCATATGTTAACCCTTTCTTTGCTGCTTGTCACTCCAGGCATTGCTCACCGTGATCTGAAGCCAGAAAACATACTGTGTGAATCTCCAGAAAAGGTACTCAGGGCTTGGTTTGGGATGTTACAGCTCATGTTGATCAGGAATACCTCCCTGCCTCAATGCAGGGAGTCAGAAGTTCCCCTGGCCAAGTACCAAATGCAGCTTAGTATGAACACATGAGAATGTTGTACCTACTATGTAATGTCCCCACATTCCAGTTTACACCTGTAATCTGAGCCCTCACGAGGCTGAAACAGGTGAGTCACCATGAGTTCAAAGCCAACCCCGGCTGCAGAAGGAGACCCTGTCTGAAATAATCGCCACCCCTCCCCTATTCCCCCCAAAATTCCAGGTAGTTAGTCCTTGTGCTGTTTTGATCTTATCATCTGTTTGATTGGCTTCAGCCTGCAAGCTTTTAAAATAGGTGAGCTTTGAACAGCATTAATATTTTCTAACACAGTGCTTCAGAGTAGTTGGTGTGAGTCAGAGACAACTGAAATCTATGTCCCTGCCCATAAGTGCTAACTGTGGTAGGGTATTATGCAAAATGGTGTCCACTATTAGAAGTAATAATTAGGAAGCAAGTTCTTGATAAGAGTTTGTTTCTATTTCTATCTCCAAAGGTGCTCATTAATGATAAAGCACCAATGCTTCTGTTGAACAAGGCACCCTATGTAAACATTACCTTAGCCTGTCTACCAGTAAATGGAAGTGTCTGGATTTAACAAACTGTTGTTAGACGGGTTGATAGTACCGTAGCCCACATTCACAGCTCCATGTGTGTACACGAGTGTACTAATGCGAGAACAATGTGCCTTGGTGCAGACGTTTTAGCTCATAGCTAAGGAGCAGCAGAAGTGAACGTGTGAACCAGTTCACTACACACAGTTCTTTGTGGGATGCTAATGTATTAACTCAAGTAAAAGTTGTGGCTTCTGCTGATTGAGATAGTGCACATCTTTAATCCCAGGATTGGGGAAGCAGAGGCAGGCAGATCTCTGAGTTCGAGGCCAGCCAGGCTACAGAGTGAGTTCCAGGACAGCCAAGGCTACATAGAACCTGTCTCACAAATCAAAAACAAAGATTTTGTGATTGTGACATCCTAAAGTGGTTCTGCATATACCTTCATAATATATCATTATTATGATCATTAATAATAATTACAGTTAACATTTCAAATATTTACATTGTGCCAGACATTTATGCTTATTTAGTATGTATAAAAACATCTTAAGATAAATACTACTATTATCTTCATTTTATGGATGAAGAAACTGACACTTAGGTTTTAAAAAAAACGTACAGAAGGTCTTTCCATGGCAAATGGAGAAGCCTGGATGGACAGATGGAACTAGAGCCCTGTGGGTGCTCAGAGCCTCCGTTGCTGCCTCTGACTTACACAGCATTTCAGGTCCTCTCTTTGGTTTGTTCTCCATGGTTTGTGTTTATTGCCCCTTTTTTATGGTTGAGAAAACTAAATTTTAAGAGAAGCTAAATGTCAAAAGGCATTATCAAGAAACTGAAGAGCCAACTTAAATAATGGGAAAAATATTTGAAAGTTACATATTTGATCAGGGTTTAACATTTAAAACATATAAAGACCTCTTAAGACTCAGCCACAGAACAGCAACTCAATTCTGAAATGGTCATAGGGCCTGAATAGACTTTCCTCAAAGACTTGCAGATGGCTAGCAAGCACATGAAATGATGTTCTACACTCTAAGTTATTAATGAACTGCAGATGAAAGTGGCTACTACACACCTGCCAGGCTGGCTATATTTTAGTAGAAGATGATTCCTGACAGGGAAGGTGTAGGTAAGCTGGCATCCTTATACATCGCTGGTGCTGTGAGATACGGGAAATGGCTTGGCAGGTCCTCCAAGGGCTAAGTGTAGAAACAGCAGTTCTCCTACAAATGTGCCCAAAACTGAAGAGAGAAACTGGAACAGGTATTTGTGTGCTAGCTTTTATAACAACATCATTCTTAATAGCCACTGTGTCCACCACAAAATGTGATCTCTACATATGATGGAGTATTACTCAACCCTAAACAGAAGGCAGTTCTGATACCCGCTGTAATATACATGAACATTTACGCCAGGACTGGAGATACAGCTAGAGTACTAGGCTAGCATGCAAGGCCTGGGGTTCCATTCCCAGCACTGCCCAAAATAGCAACAGTGAAAACACTTAAGCCAAGTGAAAGGCGCTACATGTACAAGTATGTACATTCACTTACATGAAATATCTAAAGCAGGCCAATCAGTCAAGGCAAGAGTAGGTTAGAGCTGCCTGAGATGAGGGTCAAAAATGGGCAGTACTTGCAAGTACCACTTGGAGGGGTGGAAGAATTTTCAAAACTGCTGGTGGTAATGGGGTATATTATTAGGTTGTACAACATTAGGTTGTGCATTTAAGAATTGCTAAAACAGGAGGTGTGGAGACATGCCTTTAATTTCAGCACTCAGGAAACAAACAGGTGGATCTCTGTGAGTTCAAGGTCAGCCTTCCTGCTGTCCTGAAACTCACTGTAGATCAGGCTGACCTCAAACTCAGAGATCCACTTGCCTCTGCCTCCTGAGTGCTGGGATTAAAGGTGTGTGCCACCACCACCCAGCTAAGTCACAGCAATCTTAACACCATCTAACACCAACAGCCCCTTCTCCCTTAGGAAGTATGGGGGAGAGGAGAGCTTGGAGTCAGTCCTCAGTGCCTTGCTAACCCAAGAACAGGAAATATGGCCTGGTAGGAAGAGCAGCTGCCATTGACAACCAAGCCTCTATTGGTCACACTACTGTCCTTGTGACCTCCGGTTTCTTATCACCGATCCTGTCTTCTTTTGCAGGTGTCTCCGGTGAAAATTTGTGACTTTGACTTAGGTAGTGGGGTAAAATTGAACAACTCCTGCACTCCCATAACTACACCAGAGCTGACCACTCCAGTACGTATGGCCTCGTAGCCTGTGCCCCTGCTGCTGCTGTGTGTGTGGAGCATTTGAATGTGTGACAGAACAGAGGAATAGGAAAGGAAGCCCCGCCGGGCAGTGGTGGCGCACGCCTTTAATCCCAGCACTTGGGAGGCAGAGGCAGGAGGATTTCTGAGTTCGAGGCCAGCCTGGTCTACAGAGTGAGCTCCAGGACAGCCAGGGCTACACAGAGAAACCCTGTCTCGAAAAACCAAAAAAAAAAAAAAAAAAAAAAAAAAAAGGAAAGGAAGCCCCAAGATGCACTTCTCAGACCTGAGTGGTCCTTTGACTCTCAAACCGACCCTACCCAGTTGCTAATGAAACTATCATTGGAGCTTTCATGGGCCAAAGAGGAGCCTGTTGTCTCCACAAGCACAGGCTGCATCCTGACTCCTGTCCCAGATGAAAACAGACACTGCCCTATTGTACATAAGCTCCAGAGAACCCCATAAGTCCCTCATCCCCTGTGTAGAGGATAGGAGTGATCATCCCACCCAGGAAAGTCCATGGTTTGTGCTGTGGGAAGCCGGTGAGGTCCCAGACATCTTGCACAGAACATCACTTTTCCTTCCTTCACATTTCACATTTCAAATGGTGATGCTGGAGCTCCCCAGAAGATACCTCTCACACATACTTAATATGCTGTAATTACGATGATTCTTTTGAGATTTGCATGCTTCATCAGTGAATTTTGCTAATAGCCTTTTTTTTTTTAAGACTTGCCTTTAAATAGGCTTATATTGTGTCTTATTCTAAGCAACAGTATTAGGAATGTTTACATATCGGCATCCAACATACAGTGTTCCCTTGTTCTCAAATTCATTAACTCTAATTGCCAGTAGCAAACAAAATAATCTGTTTGAGAGCACTCACCATCCATAATCAAATTAGTTAGGAGTGGAGGAGTAGAGGGCTGGGGAGGAGTAGGTGAGCTTGAGATCAGGGGGAAGCAAAGCACGTGTCTCTTATTCCTCTCAGCAGTCTCCCGAGACTGCCTGGCTATGCTGTTGTCCATCCTGAACCTTCTTCTCTCTAAAGGACAAGGAGATTGGACATGCCATCAGAGTTCTTCGAGACTTGATAGCCCCTGAATTTTAAACCATTAGGTTTCCTTCCTCTAAGCTAGTGGAGAGCTGGGCAGAAGTCACTTTAAAAACCCCGTACAGGATGGAGGCAAATCTCCACAGATCCCTCACCCATGCCATCCTTGGCATTGTATACACACAAGGTCTGTTTAGAGAGAGATGAGGTAGGGAAGCACTCCTGGGGCTCCTTTCCTGGGACCACTGGAGAAGGACCCAAAAGGCAGGAAGGTAACTTGGAGTTGGCCGTGTGAACCATAGGGGATGATGCCTCAGCTGACACTTCTCTTTGTGTCTCTGGGGTACTGGTGAGCCCTGCAGCTTTCCCTAGGACTTCTGTCTGTGACTTCATCCTTCCTTCCTCTTGCTTGAAATACATTCTGCACTTTGCCATCTGCTCACCCACAAACTCACCCTCTCTCTTTGCCATCTCCCCTTCCCACGCCCTTATCCTACAGTGCGGCTCTGCAGAGTATATGGCACCTGAGGTGGTGGAGGTCTTTAGGGACGAGGCTACTTTCTATGACAAGCGCTGTGACCTGTGGAGCCTGGGTGTGGTCCTCTACATCATGCTGAGTGGCTACCCCCCCTTTGTAGGTCACTGTGGGGCTGACTGTGGCTGGGACCGGGGAGAGGTATGCAGGATGTGCCAGGTAAGTGCCACCTGGGCATCACTGGGCATAGGTGAGGTTGGCATGATTGTGGGGGTACCAAACAGGTTTAGGAGAAGAGACTGCCCCAAGTTTGAGGGGGATACCAGAGGTAAAACAGAGATATTCAGCTGTAATATTTTGGGGGAGAGTTGTTGAGACCAACAGTCCTGAGCACACTCAAGTATGCCTGGCCCAGGGAAAGAGACAAGACCTGTAGGAAGGATGAATACTGACCAGGAGATGGAGGCATGGAACACTTTGTGTGCACCACAGTGGAAGAGATTTCAAGAAAGGAGCCAGGAACAGGCTTCGTTGTATGGACGCTGTTTACACATCCCTCTCCTGTCCTGCAAGTAGCATAGCCATTTTTGCCTTCCATGGTCATTGAGTAGTACTGCAGGACCTAGGGGAGACTGAGGAAGGAGGCTCTCAAACCCTGAGCAACGCTTCTAGCAGAGTTGGAGTTAGGGTGACCAGATCAGTAGCAGCGTAGCCCTGGCCATCCCTGGCCAGTGTGACTTCAGAAGGAACTCTCTTCGCCTAGAACAAGCTGTTTGAGAGCATCCAGGAAGGCAAATACGAGTTTCCCGACAAAGACTGGGCTCACATCTCCAACGAGGCCAAAGACCTCATCTCTAAGCTCCTGGTTCGAGATGCAAAGCAGAGACTCAGCGCTGCCCAAGTTCTGCAGCATCCATGGGTACAAGGGGTGAGTGACCACAGGATGAGTGGCATGAAACCCCTGCTGGCCTACAGGAGGTGTCACAGGGAAGCTCTCACCCCACAGTGCGGCTTCCCCAAGCTGGAGACAGGTGGGACATCAGCTCCAGTCATCCTACAGTAGAAGGAATGACTCCCGGCTCAGCCCCTTGATGTACCATAGATTTGCCTCTCACCCTGGCCACCCCCTCTCACCAAACTCCTAGTGCCCTGTGAGGATTTGACACATGGATCCCTCTGTTAGCAGAGGCACCGATTCCAGGAAGCAGTCTGGAGTTGCCATTCAGGGTCTGTAGTACAAAACATTATTAGCTAAGAGTCCCCAGAGGCAAGCAAGGCCCTACAGCTTATATGACTGCATTAGGATCATGGGATTCTCCTGGCAGCTGGGAGTCAGGGCCCTAAAAGGCAAGTGGTGGTGGTTTTCGTGAGTTCAGAAACCAAGTCCTCACTATAAAACTAAATCCTCCATGGTCACAGAACTTGAGCTTTTCCCTCCAAGAAGTCTTTGTCCTTGGTCTGCCATGCCCTCACCAGCCTCTGTCACCCGGCTACTGAAAAGAGGCAAGCATTGCCAGCCCAGAGCGATGTCAAGGTAGCTCAGTAGCTAAATCCTATCCACACCATGTCAGAGCCATGCAGTAGAGAGAGGAGTAAGCCCCAGGCCTGGAGAGAGAGACCTTGTAGAACAGTGTGATGGGTGCTGGAGAAAGTACTAGAGGGGGGCACAAAGGAGCAAGGCCTCTGCTTGAAATGGGGTAGGAGGGTGGCAGGGAAAGTGACCTTTGAACTGGGTCTTAGAAAGCAACTAAGACTTTAGCAGGAAGGGAGAGAGGGCATGGGAGGCAGCCGTGACTTCAGAGTACTTCTCTTGCTCTGTCTTCAGAAAGTCTGATCCTGCAGTAAGCATAACCAAGTCTCCATGCCAGGCCAAGCACCTGCAGTAACACGCCCCCTCTGCTGGCCTGGGTGGGGGCAGCTCTTGGAAGGTGGGAGCAGCATTACCCACACTCTGTCCTTCCCATTCTAGCAAGCTCCAGAAAGGGGACTCCCCACGCCGCAAGTCCTTCAGAGGTAAACGCTTCCATCCTACCCACTGCCTTCTTACCTTGGCCTTGACTTTCCCTCAGATCTCAGCCACGTGTGGGGGATGGGCCCATCCTCAGGCTCTGAGGCCCTCTCTGGAGAGTTCTCCATAGATTCCTTTCTCTCAGCTTCATCTAAGCTCCTCTTTGCAGGAAAACCCTTGTTTTCTACTCACTTGAACATGACTGTGAATCACCATTTACACCCCAAAGATGGCCCTTATCTCTGGATCATCTTCACAGAGGGTTCTGCTCGTAGCAAAAGGAGAGGAGGGGTTCAGGGCCTCTTTAAGGCAGAGGGACAAGTTGCCACATATACTGTTAGGCATACAAGAATGATAATGGCTTCTGTGTCTTAAGTACTTACCACCTGTCCAGTGTGGTACTAAAAGCATTTCGTGCGCAGTCATGTGTTGCTCAAAGACCAAGGCCGTCCTGAAGAACGCAGTGAGAGAAATGCCCAGACTTCAGACCCCAGCACTAAAAATAGAAAAGAGAAAAGAAATACAATTTCATCATGCACAGTCATCAGAGATGACACTGGGTGATACAGTCACATGGTATATGTCAGCAACTGAAATTCCATGCAACAAATGTCTGTGCTATTTCTTCACAACAAGTTTAAGTTTTCCAGAATCCATTTTAGAGATGGAAAGGGGCTCAAGTTTATTTGTGCTAGGACACAGAGCAGCTGGAGATAAATTCCCACCAAGCTCTGCCCATGGGAATGGAGGTGGGCTGGGCAGAAACTCCCTTGGGAACTCAGCCTCGTGCAAACCCCTATCAGCATCCATGGGGCTCTGAACCACTGCAGCTTTTAGGAGGAGCCACCCAAAAGGGTCTCTCTTTGTTCACCCCAGGCTGCCTCCACCTGGCTGGCATTCCCACCTGGTGTAGCTCTTGCAGATGTTTGCATGTGCCCTGCTTAGGCTGGGCTCTAGGGGCACAGATAGAGGTAGCACAGGCCCGGCCCAGAGCCCCTGCTCTTGGGGAAAAGGAGACAGCTGCAGCCCCTGGCTTGGGAAGAGCTGGGGCAACAGCAGAGCCTGGAGAGGGTGCTCTGAGAAGTGACCATTTGCCCTGACTGCCCTGCCCACGAGGCTCAAAGCCCATTCTCATCTTAGTCAAGCAAGGTTCTAAACCAGGCAAAGCTGCTTTGGAGAGAGCAGCATGGGCCAGGAAAGTCTGATGGATTGTAGAACCCAGCAGTGGGTAGGTGCATCCAAGAGCCTGCCTGGCTGATCTCAATACCACTGCCCTCCTCTCCATGCCTTCCCTGGCCCTGCAGAAACAGCAGCACCATGGACTTGACGCTCTTCGCAGCCGAGGCCATTGCCCTTAACCGCCAGCTGTCCCAGCATGAGGAGGATGAACTGGCAGAGGAACAAGAGGCCCTAACTGAGGGCCTCTGCTCCATGAAGCTGTCCCCTCCATCCAAATCTCGCCTGGCACGAAGGCGAGCCCTGGCCCAGGCTGGCCGAAGCCAAGATGCAATCCCGTGTTCAACACCCGCAGGGCTCTGAACCACTGCCGGCACACCTTGTAGGCCTGTCCAGGCAGTGCCCCTTGAAAACCTTTGAGGTCAAAGTGTGAAGCAGGCGGAGGGACCGGCCCTGCAGCCCCAGCAGGCGTTTACCATCCAGAAAGGCTCCCAGGTTCCCACCCATCCCCCATTTCCCTTGGGTCCTGAAAGGAGAAAGCTTTTTCCAAAGGGGTTGTCTTTGAAAAGGGAAGCAATCACTTGTCACTTTGCATAATCGCCTGCAGCAGGAACATCTCTTTGCCAGGCTCCAAATGCTCCCAGTGTGCAGATCCCGAATCCAGCTTGCGGTGGGGGCTGCTGGGGCTGCAGCCTTCAGGGAGCCAGCTTTCAGGAGCTGACAGAAGCTGCCGACACATATGCCTCTTCTCCCCCTGCACTGTCACCTTCTTCTGGCGATCCGCCCACCTTCCTCTGTCCTACAGACGTCCTCTCTGCCTGTCCTCTCTCCTGGCTGAGAAAAGCCATCCCCTCAATTTTGGAAGGGCAGGGAACCAGATCAGTCTTCCAGTCTGTAGCACAGAGAAGCACATAATCTTTCTTTGCCGTGACCGGAATGTGTTCCTCATTTATCATCCTCTTCCATGTTTGGGATTGCTGCTAAAGTCAGTATTATTTCTTTTTAAAAATATGTTTGCTTTTTTTAACCATGTTCTTCCAGCAGTCATAGAACTTGAAACTGGCACTGCAAGCCCATGGATTTCCCCAAGAGGTTATCCATGCACTTGGGTTTTAATCCTCTTCCCCACAGTCTCAACTGATTTTAAGTAGTTACTATGATAAGAACGTAGAGACTGGTGTCTTCGCATCTTTATCTGCTGCTGCCGCCTTCTCCCAGGTCATTTGTGGAGGGAGGCGGCGCAAACCCAGGGCAGCCGGATTGCTGTGTCCGAGAGGAAGCCCTGCACCCTGCTCTGAGGAATGCTGTGCCTACTGCCCAGACATGAAGTCACAGGCACTGTCAGATAGCTGTGGAGTCACACAAAACAGATTGCATATGTGACATACAACGTTAGCCAACCACGATTACCAAAATTCTCTCGTAACTTGTGCTTGTTTTAATAAATAATTTAAAATTCTGGCTGTGGCAGCCTTGATGGTCCTTTCTTCAGCTGCAGGCTTGAAGAGGAGGCATACCTCCAAGATGGGGGCTGAGCCTGGTGAAGTTGAAGGAGGGGTTCCCAAATAGAATACCACATTGATCCACAAGGTGAGATTTGCTTTCCTGTTTGTAACTGAGGAGATAAAATTCATCAAACACCATGTTTATAATAAACAACTGTGCTTTTGAGAAGCTGTTTACCAAGAAGAGGTTGAGGTTGAGGTGGGGTCATTAGCCATCACACAGCAGGTTTTAAAAGGAGCTCTAATAGAGAAGCCTGTACCCACCCCCACAGAAGACCATATTTCCCCATCTAAAGAATTACTGTGCCTTTATTGCAGACCTGATGTATGCCCAGGATTGCACTTGTCCTACCAGAGTTAATGACGAAGAGAAATGGTGCCTCCCACCTATACCCAGACAACAGGGAACTGGGTAGATGGACCTTTATAACTTCCCAAGATATCAAGAGGGGATCCGGTATCAGGGCTTAGGTCATGGCTACCAGCAGTCCTGTAGTGTGAATGTCTGCATATTGTAGTGGCATGGTTGATGGTCTTCCCTTTGCATCTCTTCATCCACCTGAGGTGAGACCAGCAGATTTGCAGAATGGCCCAAAGGCTCCCAGCCCCTGGACATCCAAAACTAGGAAGTGAATTCTGTCTGTGACTTGAGCACTGGCCTTGTCTGTCCTCCAACAAGTCCTCAATCTTGCTACAGACCAAGACCCCAGGTCCTCATCCTTCTGGCCTTTGCTCAAGCTGTGCCCTCCCACCAGCCTCCTCCCACTGATCCCCTCCCTTTGAAAGCTGTTTAAATGATAGAATGCAGCTTTGGTTTTGCTAACAGTTGTACATTTATAAAGTAGCAGGACCATTCTTAGTAGTTTACAGGCATTTCATTTGCACAGCTGTTCTACAGGTACATGCTATTATTTTGTCCACTGGACATGAAGAACAGGCAAAGTTAAAGAAGGTGGCCCAGAGCTGGATAGCTAGGAATGAATGGTGGGAATGAGTTCTTCCCAGGGAGGCTTAGAACCCAGAGCCTTGCTGCTTTGGTTCAAGTCCCAGCTCAGCCACTCATGGGCTTTGTTTCCCAGACAAGTTACTTAGAGTTTATTTCTTCGCAGCTCTCAGTGAGGATAGTGGTGTTTATTATACCAAGCTGTAAAACGTGTAAGGTAATAATGGCGATGGGCCATGTAGGAGCATCCAACAGGGAGTCCATTATCTTTGGTTATCTTGCTGTACTTATCTTGTGTCCTGGGTAGAATTAATAAAACTATAACACCAAGATTGGAAATAAGCTGCCCCTTTCCTTCCCCTGGGAGTCTTCTGAGAGCCCCGGTGTGGTATGTAGATTGCTCTGACTTTGTGATGTCAGGTCTCTGGCCCCAGGGATTCTTATTTTGATTGGCTGCTCTGCCCACCACTGGGTCCTGGGGTCCCTGTCGGATGGGCAGCTGTGGTGTCAGGAAACAGTCTGCTATTGGAAGCTGGAGGTTCTGGGTTCTAGTTCTGCCTGTACCACCATTCATTAGGCTACCTCGATGTCCTAGCTCTGCTGGACAGAAGAATAGAAGACGCTCAGAGGGAGCTCTGTGATGTGGTGCTTTGTCCAAGCATTGAAACTTGGGATGGATGGTAAAAGCCAGTTTTCCCAGCCCCAGGGATCACACTGGGCTGTAGTCTTCAGGGAGCCAGCTTCAAGGAGCTGACAGAGGCTAATGACATTCATGTCTCTGCTATCAACTTCCTCTGGCAGTCCTTCCATCTTGGAAGGAGAACTTGTTCTAGCCACCTAGACCATCTCAGACGTCAGGCTTCGTTTCTCAGATCCAGCTAGAGAACATTGGTCTGGCTCCAGTACTAGTTTCAATTGGATCCTGGGAGCTCTGGCCATGGATGGCTAAGTCCTTGGGCTTCCACATGTCCATTCACCTTGAACTTTGGGGCCTCTTCTCCCTCCTGGTCCACTGCTCCTTGCCAGACCCGTTTCCACAGCCAGCTTACATTGGTCTCATGCCAACTACTCCAGCGGTTTCAGGTCTGGAGAGACCCTAGGAGCAAGGTCCCCAGAAGGCTGACATTCTTGTTTCCATGGTAGCAGTTGCCTTGGAAGCTGCTTCCCTGACTTCAGCTTCTGAACCATCCAAGAAAGCTGCCCGTCCCCCAGGGGACCAGTGAATTAATCACACTCTGTTCCAGGGTTCTCACCCATCATGGAAAATAAATAGAACCAAACTAAGCTGGGGCTCATTCAACCATTCTCCTTCCACACACTCAACCCACACTTGGACTCGGCATTTCTGAGAAAGAAATACACATACACAGGAGGTGCATACACAGGCACCTCCCATAGTCAGGTCCTCCATAGCAGACACTCTCAGCCTTTGCCTTGCTAGGAGATGGGAGATTCTATGATGGGGCTGAGTGTGTGCCACGGCTCAGTGGTGCTCTGAGTCCTGTGGCTCCAGGAGAACCCAGGCTCCCATGAGAAGGACGCTGGTACTTGGAAGGGCTAAGAACTCACGGAGCTTAGGCTGCTGCAACTCGCTGTCTCCCATAGACAGCTTCCTTGAACTCATCTCTAACTGCAAGCACATCACTCAGGGGTCAGCATGTAATTCCTCAGGGGGTTGTCTAGCCTGCACTGAGGGAAGAATGGGAGAGCAAGCAGTTGAGTGTGTATGTGTGGGTACACATGCGCATACGCATGTGCACATGTATGTACTTGCATGGAGAGCCCAGAGGTCAAGCTCAGGTGTCCAGGAGCCATTCATCCTGGGGTTTTGTTTTGTTTCTGAAAGAAAAGTTTCTCATAGGGACCTAAGGCTTACTGATTCAGACACACTGGCTGGCCAGTGACCCCCAGGGATCTGGCTGTGCCCTCCACAGCAATGGAATTATTAGTGCATGTCGCCATGCCCAACTTTTAGTGTTTGTTCTGGGAATCAAACTGAAGTCCTCATGCTTGCACAACGAGCACTTTGCTGACTGAGCCATCTCCCCAGTGCCGCTGCAGTGCCAAACAGAAGTCTAAATTTGAATTTGTACTCTGAGTTTTAGAGATCAGAATGTTCTTGAATCTGGCTTGAGGTATAGTACCTAGGACAGGTGCCTGATGTGACACAGAGCAAGTATGAAGGCCAGCTCAGCCCCAGGGCATCTGTCTTGATGACAGTGTGGGAGAGCCACTCTCGGCCTTGGACCTTGAGAGGAGCGGGTACTGGCTTTACTAACCTCTAGCAGTGCCAACACTGGTGAGTGGGAGGCAAGGCATTGTGGAAGGTGCTGAGGCTCCTGAGGGAACGCATATTCATGGCCATTTATTTTGATAACTTCTATAACTAGCCTCAGAGATGCTTTACAAAGGACAGCGACGTGAGATATAAACTGGTAACAAATTAGAGGAAAACGCCTTATTCCCAGAAACACGGAGATGACGGTGGAATGCTTGGCTTCAGAGGCTCCATCTTTATGAGACCTGAGAGGCCATCCAAACTCTGTAGTCCTACAGCTGAGGCTTCCTTCAGGCCTTCAGGTACCCTTGGGACCTGTTTAGCCCCTCCCCCACAGTGTAAAGCAAGAGACTATTGGTAGAGATGGAGCTTACTTGATGCCCTCTTTCCTGATGACTCAAGGTGGAGATGTAGGGCCAAGTCCAGAGCTCTGACCTATCCTTTATCCAGAAACTTCAGTCAGGTCTCTGTAGCATAGCATTCTGCAGAGTGTGAGGCTGGAAGGCCATGCAACCAGGAGGGGGGGAGTGAGGGATCTGTAAGGTCAAGACTTGTCCAAACCCAGAAAATCTCATGCTGAGACTGGCAGGTGTAGGACTGTTTCCTCTCTGCTCTGGACCAGCATGACCTGCACGTACCCTTGCATCCCCCATCTCTTCCACCCTTGAAGTAGTCATGTAGCCTGGTGGCCAGGTTAAACTTCCTCTCACCTTATAGAGACATGTCTAGAAAGCACCTGGAATTCCTCTTCATGCAAATGAAGCATTGCCCAGTACCTCAGCCCCAGCCAATGATGTACATCCATCCCCCAAACCCCTACCAACTCCCCAAGGTTTCTATAGCCTTCATCCTCCCCCAATAAAGAGCTGTTTCACTGAAAACTGTCTCCAGAGAAAGCTGCTTCTCCTGCATTCACACCAACCAAGATCCTGCCTAACCCACCAGCCCCAGTTAAACTTACACTCCTATCCAGCCCAGTGCATGGACACCCAGAGAGGAGAAGCAGACCAGGATCAGCAGCCGAGTCACAGTCTCTAAAAGAAGCAGAACAAAGAAGAGGAGGGAGCCCTTCAGGTAGGGTGGTAGAGTAGCCCAGGCATGGTCAGGAAGGCTGCACAGGAGTAGCTGCCCATGTAGGTCTGAGGAACAAGGAGAGGTTTGCTAGACAGCAAGCACCAGGCAGATGCTCAGCAGGGAGAAGGAAAAAAACAGCCTGAGGAACAAGAAACAGTGGAGGGAGGGGGCCATGAGGCTGGTGGAGACCCAAGGTCTGGTGGTAAGAAACGGGCAGTGAAAGGGGGGCCTGGGGATTCCGTGAAGGGTGATGTGACCTTGAGACGTGTCCACAGGTTAGAGTAGGGAACAGGCCTGTGCTGGAGGACTGGGAATACCCTGATCCATATAGGTCCAGGGAATACAATTAGTGATCACGGTTGGAGCGAGGCTAAGAGCAACAGGAATCAGGACTAGACTTGATTGTGTTACCAGTGCTCAGGCTCAGTTGGGTTAACTGTGTCATCCAGGCTGGGTAGAGGTACTCAAGCTAAAAGATCCCTACCATGTCCCAGCTTCATGACACTTCTTGCCCAGTTGCTCTGTCCAACCCTACCCTACCCAGCTAGTTCTTCCCAGCCAGAAATTGCCAGGGTTTAGCCTTTCCTCCTACTAGAAGCTAAAATGGGGTCGTACCCATTGCCTACGACCCCATTTTAGCTTCTAGTAGGAGGAAATAATAGATAATGGGGCTTCTTAAAATCCAGGCTTGGGCTAAGACCTCTCAGCCCTACCTAGGGCCAGCAGCTGACAAGATACTAGAAGAAGCATGGGAGGCACAGGGAAGAGTAGACCTGGAGGACTACCCCTCCTTCCATGTTTCCAAGCAGGACCGCAGGTTCACCACTAGGCCAAGGGGCAGAGGCCAGCAGAGTCAGCCTTGAGCATGTGACTGGGGAGTCTCCTCACATCCTTACCCCCTGAGCCCCATACAAAGCCATAAGCCCAGTCTTCCTGCCCAGGAACCAACAGTGGAACCTAGGCTGCCTGTCCAGTGGACCCTGGGGATGCAAACGGAAGCTCATATTGCAGGCTCATGAATAACTCATCAGCTGCTTGCTGCTTGCACCTCTGAGAAACCTGTTTCCTAGGCCTGCCCCTGACCCCGCCTTGCATTTCTTTAAACTTTAATAGGCCCAGGCTCCCAGGCAACTGAGCAGGGTCCACAGAGCTGGGACAAGAGTTTAGCAAGAGAACTTGGGCCAGTTCCCTCAGGTCCCAGGTGATAGTTGATAGAGGAACACCCCATGGGGCAGACCCACCTGCAGAGAACCCTGGCCAAAGTGGAAATGTGGCCAAGCAGGAACCCCAAGAGTGGCTTCTGGCTTCAGAGCCCCTTACAGGAGGAAGAGTAAACTGGGGTGTTGAGGTCAAGCTAGGCCTCGAGGCCCCTGGAAAACTGGGATAAGGTTTCAAATAAATCCCAGGCCCAGATCGGCCTAAAGACAGCTCAGAAGTTTCCACCCTGAATGTGACGCCCCAACAAGGAAGCATCCATCCAAGAAGACCAACACACCCAGGAGGCCTGGAAGCAGCGCCCTGGGTGGACCTGCATGGATATCCCCATTAGCACCAGAGACTTCCGCTGCCTGCAGCTGGCCTGTGTGGCCCTCGGCTTGGTGGCCGGCAGCATCATCATCGGTGTCTCCGTGTCTAAGGCTGCCGCTGCTGTGGGTGGTATCTTTCTTGGTGCTGCTGGACTTGGTGAGCAGACACTGGGCTGAGGCAGAAAGAGATTTTTCTGGGAGGCTCTGGTGAGGTGAAGAACAGGTGAAGGGCTGGTCTGGTCAGTGGGGATTGGTTGGAGAGAGTGAAAACCTGTTATAAACAGTGTAGCCTCAGAGTGCAGGAAGGAGAGCTATCCTGGGGGGTTGGTTCAGTGTGCTCGGAGGACAAGGGAGGGCAGACTGATGTCCCACACCTTTCTGAATACCTGGTGGGATCTTGTGTTTGTGGCAGGATTCCTCAGTGTGGTTGGAATACTGTGATAGAGGCCTGTAAAACAAGACAGCTCAGACAAAAGATTCTCCTCTGTTGTATCAGCAGCAGTTTGTCTGTCTGTCTGTCTGTCTGTCTGTCCGTCCCGGTCAGGGCCATTGATGTAGAATGCCGTCTCTCACCCCACTCCCTGTCTCAGGAGGACCTGGAGCTCCATATTTTCAAACACTGAGTGCCAGGAACACTTGGTCTGGGAGGACAGCAGGGCAGGTCCCCACCCTGTGGCTTCCTGGCCATCAGGCCTGAGTAGGGAGGAGCAGCAGTGGAGTCTAGAAGGCCACACTAGAGGTCTTGAGAGAGGAGAGATCTGGAGATGGAAGGGGAGGGGGAAATGATATTGGTCTCACCTGGCCCAGCTCTAGCCAAAGAAGGAAGTGACCAACCTGCTCTTCACTTGAGCAGAGTAGAGCCAAGAGCCTGCAAACCTGTGGCCTGCATAGTCTGTACCCCTTCCCAAGATAGATACTGAATTCCCAGCCGGGGCTGAGTGCTGGGGAGACACACACACACACACACACACACACACACCTTCCATTTACACCCCCACAGACCTAATCCTTTGTTCCTGTGCCCTCCTACATTACCTTCATAAACAAACCACCAACCCCCAGCCTCCTGCATCTCATACCAATTGAGCCTTCCCCCATCACAGCATCCTCTATGTCCCTCCTCAGGGCTCCTCATCTTCGCCTACCCCTTTCTGAAGGCTCGGTTCAACCTGGACCACATCCTACCTGCCATAGGTGAGCACTTCCTCCCCCACAAACCCTTTGACAAGGAGTGTGCAAGAGCCTTTGTGTGCAAACCTGTGAGTGACTGTCAGTGAACATGCCCACATGTGAGACTGCTCCTGGATGAGTGTGTGTGTGTGTGTGTGTGTGTGTGTGTGTGTGTGTGTGTTATATGCCAGTGTCACCATGGCTACAGAGTAGCAAAATCCAGCAGCTGCCTGAGCAAACATGGCTAAACCTCAGGAATCTGTCTCCCTTAAGAGTTGTTCAGCAAACCAGATGACACTCTTATCCCCAGCCCAGTAAAGACCCTCTACTGCCTTGTGTCCCACAACCTCTTAATAGTTCCCACCTTACTTCCACAGCCTGCACCCAAACTCTCAACACCCTCAGTCCTGAGAAGCTTCACATACACCTACTTCCCTCCTTAAAAACCGACCACCTCTGGCCAGGTGTGGTGGTACATACCTTTAATCTCCACTAAGAAGGCAGAGACAAACAGATCTCTGAGTTCAAGGCCAGCCTGGTCTACAGAGCAAGTTCTAGGCCATCCTGGTCTACATAGTGAGTTTCAGGACAATCAGGGCTACACAGAGAAACACTGTCTCGAAAACAAAACAAAAACCACTACCACTTTTTCAAGGATTCGTTTCTTCTGCCCTTCCCCAAATCAGCCTAGATAATGTGCTCCTAGAGGAGCACAGAAGAGAAGAGACAGACACCAATGGAGATTAGACAACAGAAGAACTTCCCTTCTCAAACTGGCCTTAATTTGGGAATGACCCAGTAGATGGGACTTTGGGGTGCTCTCATCCTGCAGGAAACCTGAGAATCCATCCTAACTCAGGACCAGACCATGGGGAGGGAAGACCTAGCAACAACAGCAGTAAGGAAGGTAAGGGCCTGACGTTCTGGACTCCATCTTTTGTCTCTACTGTCTGACTGGGCAGCTCTGACGATCCTGGGAGGATCCTTGAAGGTCATAGGCAGAGAAGGGTTTCCACCCCCCAGTGAAGCAGTGATGTCAGCTTCCATATGTGCAAGCCCTCCTCATTTGTCTTTAGGGTTTCTCTGTCCTGCCCAGCATGGACAGAGGACCTCCTACTTTCTCTTCCGTTACCCACTGGGCCTCTGCCCTGGTTACTGTCCACTCTGCTCCCGGTGCTGAAATGTGGCTCTTGGCAATGATACCTGAAACTAGGCATCTTCTCCCTTCCTGACCTTGTTCTCCACACTGGGAAACCCAGGGAGAAGTGTCTCCAAGGCAGCCCAACCTGATACGTTGATATGTCCTTGTCCTAGTGCTTACTCAGCAGAAGGGTCCATTCCAGATGCTGCCCCAACCACTTAACATATTATTAACAGCTTGGTTCTCACAAACTACATGCTGGGAAGTACCACAATAAACTTGATTTTTTTTTTGTTTTCTTTGTTTTTTTTTAATATGGGGTAACTGAGGCACAGAAAGATTGCATGATACCTAGATCCAAGATCACATCGAGGAGGCAGTGGGACCAGGACTGAGGCAGCAGCTCCCAGTCTGCTCCTTACACTGTACTTGGTCCTAGGACTCCCACATCTCCCTATCCATCCCAGCTCTACCCTAGAGTCCTGGAGCATTTTGACCCCTGCTCTCTTCAGGCTTTCTGATCTGACAACTCATTAGGGTTCTGTATCCTGCTCTCTCCTTCAGGAGCCCGCAGCAGCCTGTCCACGGTGACCAGAACCCTGGAGAAGCTGAAGCCTGGAGGCCGGGGAACTGAGGAGGGCTAAACACTGCCTTCTGTCTCACCCTCCCCACTCTCCAGACTCAGGGCCCTCCTTCAAGGTGGAAGATGCAGAAAGGAGCCCTGGGGATGCTGGGCCTACCTTCTCTTCCAGTGAGGCTCTCCCTAACAGATTCCTTCACTCCTGGAAAGACCCACAGGACCCCTTTCCCTGGCCTCATTGTTCTGTACAACATCTCAACTTTGTTCCTTCATTGATCCCTTGTTGGAATTTGATCCAGGGCCCTGGCTAGAGTCAGAGATGGTTGTTTTATCCCGGTCATAGAAGCTGACCACAGGAACCACAGATGGGGGTCCTTGCTGAGGTTGTCAAGTCTATGTCAGGAGCAGAGGTGACCATTGGCAAGGTAACTTTCCAGCTAAGCCCAATGCTGACACTGTTGCTTCTGAACTTCTCCACTCAGGGCTGTGAAGCACCTGGCTCCAGACAGCTTCCCCACCCCCATCTCCTATTTTTCCCATTCCTCTTTGCAAGAGGAAGGCTCCTTGTTTCCTCTAGGAGGCCAGCTCAGCATCCCATAGCTACATGGCCCCTAGATCCTATTCTAGCAGCCTGTGACCTGCTCTCTCTTGGAACCTCCAGAAAGGCTTGAATTCTTTTTCACAAAGGCAACTGTGTTTGTTTGTTTTAAGACAGGATCTCATAGCCTAAGCCTAGCTTATGTGTTCAATGATGCTAAAGTTAGCAAGTTTATCTGTTCTCTGTTCTGAGGACTAAACCCAGGGTCTTGTACACATTAGGCAGTCACTCTACTCGGCTCTATCCCCAGCTCTCACAAAAACAATTCTCAAGCCTACCTAAATATGATGAATGATGCTTCCCCCCTAGTCCCTAGCACAAGGCAGGGCACACAATAGCTGCTCAGCAAATGCTAGTGGCTTAAATTAAGTTGGAAAAAAACTTCCCACTAGGCTTTCCTGGGGAGGTACATTATGGCATCGCCACAGTAAGGGCTGAGCTAGGGAGACTCGGGTGCACATGCCCAGGCAGAAGGCTGCCACAGCCTCAGAGTCTTCAGCTCCAGGAACAGCAATATCGTTTGATCTCCACAGACTTCTGTTCCTTGTCCTGCTTTAAGAAGACAAGCTGGGAACAGTCCTATTCTTGCAGGACCTGTGCAAATGACTCTTCTCAGAAGCCTTCGCTGACATTGTCCCAAGAGTTCCAAAGGAGAGCTGAACACTTGAGTTGCTATGGTCTGTTTCTTCTTGTTAAGCATGAGAGCAGAGAGCCAGGCACAAAAAAGATATCCAGTGAATATTGGAAAACAGGCGACATGGGAGAGCCCATCTTGGGCAGATGAGAAAGCTGAGATAGCTCAAGATAAAGGACTCATTAGGTGCCCAGAAAAAGTCATGGAGTCAAGCCCTGCAACCAGGTCTCCTCTCGTCTGCGTAGCCACAGAGCTCAGCTCCCCGCCAGCAGTGGGCTAACGTCCACAAGGGGTGAATTTCACAAATGCTGGTCAGCTGTAGAGATCGGTTGCTCCAGCTTTCTCTTCACTGCCCCTTTGCCTGTTCCTCGTCATTTGTCTCTTCCTCCTCCTGAGCACCATTGCTGCCCACCCTCTTCCCTGATGGATGAGGAACCCCTTCCCCTATTTGTCTTCAGTCTTCACCTCTGTGCGCCAGAGAGATGCCCAAAGGCAGAGGGTGGGAATTGCAGATCTAAATGTAAGCTGTGAAGAAGGTGGTCCCCCTCTATTTGACCCTCCCAGGCATGGTGGCCCTAAAATAGGATATGGTAAGCTTGAGACCTGAAGGGCCAGGCACAGAGAAGTATTTATGACCATTGAGGAATAAATCAAAATATAGTCACATGAAAAAGGCAAGTGCTACATTCATTGGAGAAGCCGACAGAGCCTTGAAGTGAGTAGAAGTTCCGAAGGCCCGGCCCTACTGTTTCCCTCTTTTCCCTGCTGTGGGCTTTCTGAAACCTCCACTCCTCTAGCATACATGGATCTTCAGATACAACCTCTGCAGCAGTGCCCACCCTCCCCAGTGGCCCCTGTGAGGTACCTTCTCTCCAGCCCTGTTGGAGAAGAGAGGTGGGGCCAAGCTTGCAGCCGTTTGTGTAGTTCTTAGTACTTGAGCAGCAACAGAACTCTCGGGTGATCCTAGTGGGTATAGGAGTGGACAGTGGGAGAGAGACCTCTTCCAGGAGTCTACTCAGAAAGGAAACTGGGCCATAACCGAGCGGGTCCAGAGAACACAGCAGTAAACCTAAGCTGGGTGATGCTTGATCAGGGCAGCCCCTGAAGTCACATCCTCACTGGATGGCTCCGGAGGAAAACCGCTCTAGCTAAGGGAGTGGAAATGAGATTCACATCTTTGTTCAGGCCTCTAGGGGCAGAGCAAGAAGCTGGGAGCCTTGGGCCTGATGGCTTTGACAGATCCTCACTGGCCCGTGCTCTGTGGACACGTAGGTGGATTTGTGAATGGGTTTATAGATGAATGAAGGGTCCGTGGACAGACACACTCTTCTGTGTCTGTCCAGGCCTCTCTGCAACAAAATCTAGCCTCAAGCTGCCTCTGGACCTTCATCTCATGCTTATAGGGGCATGTGGCCACACTCCTTTCTAGAGTGCTGGGCTCATGGCTAATTAGGGAGGAGGTGTTGAAAAAAAGAAAAAAAGTTTCACCCTTGGCAAAACTCTGCCTGCCCCCTCCCCAGCACCAAGCCCTCCAGGGCTGCAGAAATGCTAGAGAATGCAGGCAGAGGAGTCCTCAAAGGAGTTGCACTGTTTCCACGCAGGGTGGGAAAAACTACAGCCTAGACAGCGTGGGCGGTGGGGAATTAGTTGCTGGGGTGCTCACAACCCACTCAAAGGAGCGAAGGGGAGAAGGACCCGTGTGAGGCTTCTCAGCTGAAGACAACCGGTGGGAGCCCGGCGAGATTGGCCGCCCACACTGGGAAGGGGCTCCGCTCGCGGCGCGAGGCTGCTGTAGACCACAGCCAGGCTCTGCTGTCCCAGCCCGCGCTGCTGCCTCCCACTCACCGCTGCCGCTGCCGCGGTCTCCTCTGAAGCCGCTGAGAGTCGACAGAGAGAAACTGACCGCTCATCTCCGCCTGGCTTGCCCATCCTCCCAGAGTCCCTACCGGGCGGTTGCTGACTGATCCAGCTCTCCCAGGCAAGGCACGGATCCAGCGCCTTGAGCTGGACCAACCCCTCGAACACCGGGACACCGGGACTCCCCTCAGGGGAGGTAACAGCAGGGGTGTATTCACACTCTCTTTCAGGCAAGTGAAGTGACAGAAATTGGGGGGAGGGGGTGCTGATGACAGGGCAAGGACTCTGGAGGGATTGCTGAAGGAAAGGGGAGACCCTGCTCTGAACTCAAGAGAAAGAAAGGTACCAGACAAGGGGCCAGGGACCTCTGGTCTTGAGAAAACAAGTTTAAAAGAGAAAGAGGAATAAGGGAACAGGAGACAGACTGGCTGCTTTGCCTCCCCTCCCCACCCTGGTCCCTGCTGCTCTTAGCAGTGGAATCTACCCTGTAGCTTCCTTGACCCTCTACACTCTCTCCAGTGCCCAAAGCTGAGAGAAGCTGGCAGATAGCAACTCCAAATCTGAGAGACAAGTGAAGCTCGGAAGACAACCTTCCCTGGCTTCTCCGAGCAGTGTTCCCTTTCCATCTGTGTCACTAATAATCACAGATCACTGGGAAGAGACAGGTACCTCAGGTGGGACCTACAGTTCTGGACACAAGAAGCCCCATGACCAGGGGACCCTGAACTGAGTAGCATACCATCTTCACAGGAGGGTAGAGCTCACTTGGAGACCGGCTGTGGGGAGGGAGGGGTTGACCAGGAGAAGAAACAGGGAATGGGCAGGGTCAATTACTGGGACAAGAGCAAAAAGGATGGACTGCAAAGATCCATGGTAAGGATCTAAAAGGTCCCAAGAGGGGTTGCAGGTGTGTGGAGGGGAGCCTGGGGGTGAAGGGGGGACCAGGGCCAAGCTTGAGTTTGTGGCCTTTGTGGAAAAGGCCACAGTAACGAAAAGGCAGCAGTAACGAAATCTACATAAAGAGGCAGTGTCCCTGGAAGAATGGTTCAGGAGGCTTCAAAGAAGAAAGTAAAGACTGACCCATGTTCATTAAGCTCAGTGAGGAAGGGTCGCCAGTGATATTGATGAATAGAGAGGCAGGGACATGTTGGGACAGAAACCAGACTCGAGTGGCCCTTGTAGGCCATGTATCCAAGAAGGGAAGAGACAGCTAGCTCAAAACCATGATTGGCTTGGGTTGAAGATGGGACAGCCAACAGTTCCCAGGAGAAGGTGTGGTCTACTGAGAATCTCACTCAGGCCGGAAGGGGAGCTGTGACCATGCAGTTGCAGGCATACAGTGGGCTGGTATCACCCATTGGGGTCTCTTCTCATCTCCCAGGCTTAAGAGTTTGGGTGAAGACTTGAGAAGGCAGGAGGCTGAACTGAGACAGGGTTGAGCTTTGTTGGTCAGCACTGGCAGGACAGAGAGATGTAGAAATCACAAAAGCAGCTAACGTAAAGTCAGTGTGGATCACAGGTAGACAGAAAGAATCAGAGACTTGAGGACCACGGGGATTGGCTCTGGGGGTGGTATGCCATCAAAGAACAGCTACAGCGAGGGCCAGTGTGCAATCCTGGAACTTCAATGGCTTAGGTACAGACAGGAGACCCAGCCTAGCTTTTAGGCTGGGCCTTGCTGTGCATTACCACCAGGTGTGTGACCTTGGATAATGAATTTAACCTGAATCTGTGTTTCCTCATTTGTCTAAAAGGGATGGTAATATGTTTGCTTAGGATTGTCATAGGATTAAATGAATTAATGTATATAAAGGGTTTATACCTTGTCCATTTTCTAATTCTATAGCCAAACCTAACATTGGGAACTTACAGTAACTTACACTATTCTGGAGACTGGGAGGTCCAAGAGAAGGGGCTGGCCTATATTCTCTAACCACTTTTTCTGAGACAGGGTCTCTGCCTCCTGAGGACTGGGATTAAAGGCATGTGCTACTTTGCCCAGCTCCTAACCACTTTTTAAAAATGACTGGCCTTACATTCAGGCCCTGCCACTAAGAAATCTGATTTCTTCATGAGTTTGGGAGAGACAAGCCATACTTGAGTTGTAGCAGCTTGGAACATCATTGGGCACACAGTAGGTGCTTTCAAAGAGTCTGTACTGTGATGGAAGTAGGGGGATAGTGGAGAACAGGATGTAAGGCTTCTCCGAGGTGAGCTGGTCCAGGGTGATGCCAAGGATGATGGCATCCTGGAGGTCACCATGGGGGCAGGGTAGCTGAAATAGGGTGAATGAACTAGGCAATGGAAATAAGATGTCAAAGAACTAAGGGAGCACAGGCCAGAAGGACTCCATTCCTGCCGTTGCTCCAGGTAGCTGAGTAAGTGACTGATGTGGAAGCAGAGGTCCAGACTAAGTCTGTACATACATGTCCCCTGGCTAGGAACCAGGAACACATCTGAGAGCATCAGGAAGAACTGAGAGGTAATAAAAGACCCACAGCAGCAAAGCCACTGTGGCCTGCATGGATACAAAGGTTGGTCTAATGGACACAGGGCTGTGACTGATGCAGAGTCCTTTGTCCCTTGGGCCATCCACTGTGCAAGAATGAGAGCTGGTGGAGACCTTTTAAATGGGAATCCTACCTCACAGGTAGGTGTGTGACAGTGAAATGGCCCATGAGGCAGTCCGGAACTTCTTGCTGGCTAGAGGCATGAAGACCACTGTAAACAGGAGGGCATCATGGGAGCACCTGAATCAGAACTCCTCGCCCCATGACCTCTCCTGGGGCCACTGCTGCCAGGCACCTCACTTGCCCTCCACCTACACCAAGCAGGAGGTATCTAGAGGCACAACTGCCAAGCAGAATCAGATGGGAATATGTCCGCCCATGTCTGCTGTTTTGCATGTAATGTTTGGTCCATGAGTGTACATGTAGTGAGTGAGGGTGGTGGGTGTCACACACTGAGAGACGGGATGACAGAGCCAAGGAATCACACACAAACTAGAAAGCTGGGCCTTCCAAACTTACTCCTCCTCAAGCATTGTGTCTAGGTGTGTGTGTGTGTGTGTGTGTGTGTGTGTGTGTGTGTGTGTGTGTTTGCATATGTCGGAGGATGGGAAAACTTCTAGCCATTAACTGGCTGGGAAGGGATGATAGTGTCTCTCTGGACCCTGGGAGGCAGAATCCATTTGGCAAGAGCTGAGAACTTTCAGTGTAATGAATAAGCCCAGGCAGGCAATGAGTAACAGCGGTGGGGGAGGTTCCCTGGGGATGGGTGGAGTTGAGGATAAAGTGAGCATTAGTCTGAGCTTCCAGAGGAAGCTCAAACTTTAGGGACTAAGAAAAAACAGAAGAGTTTCCACTCAAGGGACAACAAGGGCTTTGACTGAGCAAGAAGACTGGTCACACATGGAGGGCAAAGCAGAGCTGGCAGCTAATATCTTTGTCAATGTCCTGAGGTTTTTACCCAGAAGATATTAGAGCAGGAACCAGGGCTGGAGACCTAGCAGCTGCCAGGCAGTTGCTCTTATTCAACACAGAAGTCTCAGAGCCACGGTCTGAAACAGGATGACATAGGGGCTTCAGGAAGAAACTTCTCCCCAAGGTGCTAACTCTTAGCTCCACCTATTAATGACCAGCCCAGGTACTAATGGTTACCTGGGCAATTACAATCAATGGCTGCAGTCTAGTTTTTGTTTTTTTGTTTTGTTTTGTTTTTTGTTTTGTTTTGTTTTGTTTTGTTTGGGTTTTGTTTTGTTTTTTGTTTTTGTTTTTGGTTTTGGTTTTTTTGTTTGTTTGTTTGTTTTGTTTTTTTGAGACAGGATTTCTCTGTGTAGCCCTGGCTGTCCTGGAACTTTGTAGACCAGGCTGGCCTTAAACTCAGAGATCTGCCTGCCTCTGCCTTCCAAGTGCTAGCTAGTATCGAAGGTGTGTGCCACCACCACATGGCTCAGCTACAGACTTTTAAAAAAGTGTGTGTGTGTGTGTGTGTGTGTGTGTGTGTGTGTGTGTGTGTGTGTGTAGTAGCTGAGGAACACGACATTTTCTCTGACCTAAATGTGTGCGCCCCACACTCAGAGTCAAAACCTAAGCAGGTGCAACAGTGACTTCTTAGGAAATAGCTTAATTCAACCCAAGGCAAAGAATTTGCAGAAATGATTAAGTCATATTACTGGCCGGTGGTTTCTTTTATGATACCCTGTGATGTTTTTATAGGAGTTTCTAAACAGGCTCCTATTTCCACTTTCACAAACCTCAGGAAGTTAAGCATGGGCATCGGGTTGACAAGAGACCTTGGCTCAGAGACAGTCGTCACCCGTTACATCCCTCCTTTATGTCCAGGCAGCGAAGGTCAATGTCCTAAGGGGAGGGCCCAACTATTTCAAGGTACCGGTGAGCTCAAAATTCAAACTTGATTACTTACCATCCCCAAGTTCCTGCCCTGGCCCCTTTTCCAAACTGCTTCTACACCAGACTCCCAGATAGAGCTCACAAGGCCTTCCTGGCCAGAGGCAGGGCAGCAGGGAGAGGGACTTGTTTAGCCAGTTTCACGGGTAGCAGACGTCAGTGGTCACTGACTCCATGACCGTTCTCATTCCAAGCCTCCACTTCTCCCATCTATAGAGGCCTTGGTGGTAGAATGTGGTGGTAATGCCTGAAACTTCATCAGTGTAGTTTCAGTAGGGCAGAAGGATCACAAGTTCAAGGTCACCCTAGGCAGCTTAGCAATTTAGCATGACCCTGGTTTTTTTGTTTGTTTGTTTTGTTTTGTTTTGTTTTTAAAAGTCTAAAGATCTAGCTTAGCTGTAGCGCACATGACTTCCGTGCTTGAGGCCCTGGGTTTAATCCCCAGGCTCCATGGTGACCTCTGTGGACTGGACAACTTGGAGGAGTCACTAAAAGTTCTTTTAGTGCACACGATTCACTGTTCAGAGCTCTGTGCTGGGCTTGGGGGCTTTAACTGGGATGAAACACAAAGGACCAGGGGGATTTACTGCAGCAACAGAAGGAAGTCAAGAGGTCAAGAGGGCTTTGTTGGCCCCTCACAGGTGAGCACAGTCCTAGAATCCCTGTTTCTCTCTCTGTGATGCCATCTGTGGAGCTACCTGATTGCTCTCCTCTCTCTACCTAGGCCCTTTTTCTGACATTGCTACACAATTTCAAAAAGCTCACAAGCTCTGCTCTCCCAGGTCTTGATGCCTATGACTTCATATTATAAGTCAGAATTCCCAAATAGAAGTCATAAATGCTGGAATTTGGGTTTGGGGTTTGTTTTTGATGATTTTGAGAGAGTCCCACTATGTAGCCCCTGATGGCCTAGAAATCTCAAAGATCCATCTGCCTCTGCCCCTGCCTCTCAAGTGCTGGGATTAAAGGTGTGTCCTGCTCCTGTCTTGTTTCTTTGAGAAGTCACATTCTGACACAGTGACTATATTGTTGTTTCTTCTGCATAGATCTGGTTTTACCAAGCCAGTGGTATTCCCAGAACCTGACCCATATAGAGATCCCAAGAAAGGGATTTCAACATCCATAGATTGGACTTTCATTCTTAACTCGTTTTGTACGTACATGTGTAACTGTAGGTACAAACATGCTAGTCACATGAGTGGAGATCAGAGGACAACTTTTCACTTGGTTCTTTCCTCCCCTCTTGCTTAAGCTTAAAGGTGGAGTCTTTCTTGTTTCTGCCTCTGTACTGTGTAACCCATGCTAGCTGAGCAGTGAACTCCCAGATCATTCTCCTGCTCTACCTCCCATCTTGCAAGAGGGGTGCTGGAATTACAGATGCTGGCCCCCAACCTGGCTTTTTACTTGTTGTTCCAGGAACATTTTAATTGTGTTCCAAGGATGAGACTCAGGTCATCAGCCTTGGGCAGCAAGCACTTTTACCTACTGAGCCATCCCCACCCCACCCCCACCCCCACCCCTGGCCCCATAGATAAGTTTATGAAGCTAAATCCAACTGCAGAATCCTAGGTGGTGAAATGGAGGTGGGCCTGGAATTTACTAGAATGCACTATCTAGAAATGGGTCAGGGGTCCAGATCATGGGGAAACAGCCCCCTCAGTGAACAACTAAACACCAGAAGCTTCATCACGCTCACAGGCCACTCAGACCAGAGCCTCATCTGATGTTCAGGAAAGTTAATGTCATTGTTGTGTCTACCAGAGCTTAGTGTGGGGCAGACAGCAGGTCTTGTAGGTCCTGGGTCTGGCTCTTGGGTAAACTACTAGTCATCTCCGTGCTTCATTTTCTTCACAAGAGCAAGAAGAAACTAGACTAGATCATCCCCACTTGGAGGGTGGGAGGACTGTTTAAAACCCCAAAGCTGCCTTTTGGTTAGGACTAAGGAATAAGAGAAAGAAAAAGGTTCATTTAACCAGCGACCTGCACTTAAAAATTATTCTCTTAATTACAGCCTGAAGGCTTCCTGGAGGAGAGGTGAGGGTAAGATTAGCAGTGGTGGGGACTCCAGGGATTAGGTGGGGAAACAACCAGCAGATTCTTCCCTTTGGATGGGTTATTTCCCAGGGCTGTTCAAGATGTCCTCGGCAACTTGCTGACACTGCAGGCAGCCACAGAAATGAGGTTGGAGGTTAATAAGCTCCTTCTCTTCTCACTCATCCTCTTGTTGTGTGCCTGCAGGACCCTGACATGTGTGCCATTCTGGGCAGGCAGCGGGACTGAGCCTGACGCTTAAAGGGCGTGGGCGGGCCAATGTCACAAGCAAAGAAGAGCACAGCGACCCTGGCCCCAGCGCCCCCAGACCGTTCCCGAAGCCTTCTGCGGGGCCTGCCGTCGCCCGCTCTATGCTGTGCCTGTGGCTTGTGCGTGCTGCTGGCAGGCCTGAACGTGACACTAGTGGGAGCTTTCGCTGCCTTCCTGCCAGGACACAACGTACCGCTAGTGGTGGGGCCCGCTCTGCTCGTGCTGGCGCTCGGCTTCTTTGCTGCCTGCTGCCTGTGCAGCCGCCGGGGCCCCGTGCCCCGCGCGCGCTCCTCTGCCCCCGTGGGCCAGGGTGGCAGGCGTCCGGGTGCTGTGGCACTGGAGATGGAGAGCAGCGAGCGTACGGCGCAGGACACGACGGCGGTGCAGCTCAGTCCAGCAGCCTCGGCTGCATCCTCCGGCCGCTCCAGCCCCGTCCCGGGCCTCTTTGCCCTGGACCCTCCCGTACCTGCAACCGCGGCCTCCTACTTGCCGCGCACCGAAGGGACCCAGCTCAACTTCCCTAGGGACCTGGTACCTTCCTAGTGGGCCAGGAGAAGCAGGAAGGGGGGCTGCAGTAGGGGGGAGGGAAGGCCCAAGACTGAGCACCAGTGGCCTCATCGGTACCATCTCTAGAACACTCTAGGGGGAGTGTAGTGATGGGATTGGCTTTCACACCCCACAGAGCAGAGCTTTGCTCTCTTAGGTGGAGTCTCTAAGCTCTACTTCGCCCTCCCCTCCTCCTCTCCACACCGATGAAACTGGACCCTGGATCTGGAAATCGGTCCCTCCCCGTGGCGTTTGAGCACTATGGAGGAAATTTTTTCCAATCTAGAGTAACTAGGTAGGCCCTAGTGGAAAGAGGAATGAAGGTTGAGCTAGCTCTACCAGGCCCTATGCACCATGACAGGCATCTAGCCCTCCTGCCCTTCTCCTCCTTGTCTCTAGTCCAACAAACCCTTTAGGTTTAATTGGGGAACAAAGGTTCTGACTTCAGGATGGTCCCTGGGATAAGCTGAAGGGAGCACACCCATCCTTTCTTGTCTGACAAGGGTCGGGGGAGCTGAGGCTGAGGTCCTCCGTGGTGAGGAGTCTTTACAGCGCTGAAGGTCTGTGTATGATTTTCACTGCTAGCAGTGCCCACAGCTATGACTGTGCCACATCGTGCATTCCAGCTGTGCCTCACTCAATAAAGTCCCTTCTGAGTCAGTACTCCGTGATGTGCAGTGGGGGAGGGGCTGACTGGGGGCCTCTGATGAACACCTGGATACTGGAGTGGTGGCAGCCTATAGCTAAACACTTCAGCATCCTGGCACCAGCCCTCCTTGGAGATCCAGAAGGGAGCCCAGGATAGAGGAATATGTGACTGGATAAGATGGTCTCTGAGACCCTGTATACCTGGGAATGTCCATGGGAGAAGCTGTCAGATGTGAGGCTGTGAGGGTAGGAGAGATTGCTTGGGTCCTGTGAGAGACATGTATCAGTGTTTAAGATAACTATTGACACCATGCGTGTGTAGAGAAAGCATAAAGGATAGTTGTTGAGAATGTGGCCACCCAGCACAGACAGTGAAGGGAAGAGAGCTCCAAGGGCCATGCAAAGCCCAGACCTTCTTCAGGCTTTAAGTTTGGGCCCAGCCTGTGATCTGAGCAGGTGGATGAGGGCCCTAGCAAGAAGGCCCAGGGAACGGAAGACTGGGGGAAGGTTCTGTGACTCTGAGCTAGCCCCTCTTCTAGATACCCAAGTAAGAACTGATGGTGGACCATGCTGGCCCACCATCCTTTGACAGTGGTAACTCCTTGGCCAGCCACTCTGAGCTTTATCAGCCCTCCTTTGTCCATGGTGGGCTCGACTGAGGACCAGGTTCTTTCCAACAGTCCTAAGGCTCTTTCTTCCTTCATCTTCCTTCCTTGTCCTCCTCTCCTGCTGTCTCCCAGG
Organism: Arvicanthis niloticus; assembly: GCF_011762505.2. NCBI lineage: Eukaryota > Metazoa > Chordata > Mammalia > Rodentia > Muridae > Arvicanthis > Arvicanthis niloticus. Next base: position 37,247,671 of record NC_047662.1, on the reverse strand, counting down.
GACCTAAATGAAAGCAGATTTACCAGCAAGTCAATTCCACACAAGCCAGTAATCTAACCATTGAAGCTCTCAGTACCTGGAGCATAAGGCCTCTTCTTGGAACATCTTGTCACCACTATTGGGTATGTGTTGGTGTGCATGTGTATATGCACATGTGTGTGTTTGTGGTCATTCCCAGGCTCAAACTCTTCTGAGTTAGTGCTCTGCCATCCCAAACACCAACTGTTTCCACTTCCTTGAAAGTAGTCAGAAAGAGAGGTTCCCATTGATGCTGTCTTAGGTGGGATCTGGACCTCCCTTTCCCCTCGCCATATGAGGTAACACCCTTATACACCTACAATGTCAGGCCTAGCCCAAAACCCTTTCCCAGCTGACAGATGCCCTGAATTACACCCTCAGGGCTCTTTATCCCCCACACAAGAAGATTCCCTGATCTTGTTCTGGCGTTAGCTATGGAGAGGAGGACTGGACTCAGATAAGGATTCCAGTAAGTGGAACAGCAGATCAAATATCAGTTGTGTGAGCAGACTTGTGAGAGAGAACGAGAGAGAACGGGATGGGGGAACTGACTCCCTAGAGCCCCTTCCTGCCACCCCAGCTGAAGATGATTATTTCTTTCATCTGAACACACTCCATCTTCTCAGACACACATGTGCCCTGGGGCCCACTTTCCAATCAGTCCCAGCAAAGCACCTTCGGGTCTCCAGACCTGCCACCCAGGGTCTCCTCCCTTTATACAGTCTCCCCAGTGAGAGCTAAGGGACCCTTTCAGTGTCGGATGTCTGGTGAGAGCAGCCTCATTCTCTGTATACAGTGGTACTAAAGAAGCACTCTATGCTCACACCTCTGAAGGCCCCTCCCAGGCAGGCCATTGGGAGGATGGGATTCTGACAGCAAGCTCCCTGACCTGGAGGAGTCCTTGAGGGCCTGGTAATGCCTGCAAGGGGCACAGCAGAGGACTAAGCCCTCTAACCTGACCCCATGATTCCCCAGAGGTGCAGGGCTACAGGAAGAACACAGAGCTGATCCTTCTGGAAGAATAGAGCTTCCCAGGATTTGCCATGGGGAACTTGGAGTGGTCCAGGAAGCCCTGCATCTCAGAGGAGCTGAGATGACCTGAACTAGGGAACCCACAAGGGGTCAGAAACTGGGGTGTCTTCCTTCTAGTCCTACTAAAAGAAATGAGGGTAACCACTGAGAGCCAGTTATTATAAATGAATTCAACAGATAATTCCTGAACCTTATCATGTGCCCAGCACTGGGATTATACATCTTACCTGGGGAAGCAGACAGTACACAGGACTAGAGATGCTCCAATAGGTAGTACTGCTTGCTGCAGAAGCACGAGGAACTGAGACCAGATTTCAGGACCAATGGAAAGAGCTGAGCTCTGCCATGCTCTTGAGTCTATAACCCAGTGAGTTACTAACGGGTGTGGAGTATCAGTGGGGCTTGCTGGCCACCAACTGGGCTCCAGAGTTAGCTTGAGGTGTCCTGTTTCAAGAGCATGGGCAGAGAGTGACAGAGCAGGACATCTGATGCTCTCTTCTGGACACTGCACCTGTGCACACATGCACATATGCCACGTTCACACACACACACACACACACACACACACACACACACACACACACACACGATCAAGAGACAACCGGTAAACAGTCCTATTCTGGAAATCACAATAGGAAGTTGTGTCTCAGACACATGGGTAGTTAGAAAGGTCTTCTCTGAGAGAAGCTAAATTCTGAATGGAGTGACAAGAGTCAGCCATGCTAAGGTAGAGCAAGAACACTTTAAGTTTAGAAAACGGTCATTGAAAAAGCCCAGAGGTAAGTATGAACATGGCCTCTTCGTGTCAAAGCAAGAGAGAAGGGGGATAGAAATTGGAGGGAGCGATATTAGGGTTGTGCGGAGGGAGCTGTTGCCCAGACCATGGCAAGCTTGGTAAGGGTGAGACATTGGGATTTTATTCTTTGAGAGATAGGAGCTACTGGGGGGTTTTCCCTGCCTGCTGTTCAGAAAACAGCATTGAAGGGAGAGCTGGAAAGCAAGGGGCGGGTTAGGGGGTTGCTGTAAAATTGAGAGGGGCTGGGGCTGGGGCTGGGGCTGGGGCTGGGGCTGGGGCTGGGGCTGGGGCTGGGGCTGGGGCTGGGGCTGGAGTAGCAACTATAAGCAGCTACACTGTTCTCTGAGGTAAGTGGGACAAGTCACAAGTCACCTGCTGGATTTCCTGGGGGGGGGGGAAGGAAAAGAAAAGGCTCTAAAAGGAAGTGCTAAAATTTTTCCTAGAGCATTTGGGTATAGATTGCTGGGCCATATTCTAGGTGAAACTTAGGGGCTGTGAGTCCAGCAGAGCAGCCCTGAAGGACTTGGGTCCACAGGCCTGGGTTCTGGAGAAGAGGCCCGCGGTATAGACTGAGGAGCCTCTGGCCTATGGGTGGTGGCGTGTGAGGACAGGTAGAGGCAGAGACCTCAGACCTAGTTTAGTCTAACCTGTCAATCTGGTGGAAAAGGGACCCTAGGATGTCCTGAATCTCTGTGAACCTTCGGCTGGTGCCAGTGAGTTTCTGTGGGTGCTGTGGCCAAGAGTTGGAGATTAAGAAGAGGAATGAGAACCAGGAAATGGAGGTCTTTACTATGTTCTCTCCTCTACCTGTCACAGGTAGGTGAATGATGCCTGTCAAACTGATGGATAAAAGATACAACTTGCATCAAACAGTTGAGACATAGATCTCTGGTATCAGAGATTATAGATGTCAACTGGACGGAAAAAGAGAAAAGCCTGGTGGTGTCCACTGTCTACTTGCAGATTCCTCTGTGTCTACTACTCTGTCCAGGTGGTGTGCAGTAATGCAAGAGCACATAGCCAACCAAATGGGCTTCCACAACAATACCAGAGGCCCAGGCTTCCCAAAAGCGAAAGAGGATCAAGCCTGAGAAAATCAACACTATTAGAGACTGCCACCAGAGGGCACCCTGAGTACACGACAGGGGATTCCAGCCTCCTAAACAGTTTTGTCTTTTTTCTCTTCTGAAGGCCAAAGATCCCAAGGAACTGGAAAAGCAGGGGAGCTGGGGCAGGGGGCTAGTCACCTAAATGAACTAAATAAATTGTCCATTTCTACAACTAGAAACTACTGAGGAATCTTTAACCTGAAAATAGATTTCATCAAGGTCACAAAAAAAAAAAAAATCCTGAGCCTGTCATAGACTGAACCCTAGCCTTGATCATGAACACTCACCCTGGTCCATACTGAGCCTTGGTCCTTGGTTATAGTGCAAACTTGACCCTGATTACACTCTGAGTCCTAATCCTGCTTTGTCAGTGTACCGAACCTGGTCTTTATTACCACCTTCTCTGATCCCTGACCTTTATTATTCATTGATTATATATTGAACTAGGACCTAGACACAAACTGAATTTTGATTATGGACACACATTAGCTCTTGTTTTGGTTATAGACTGAGCTCTGGCCCTGGGGACAGCAACTCTGACCGTGTGTGTCTATTTACTGAGCCCTGACTGACAAAATCCCTATCCGACCCTGGTCATGGACCCCTGATTGAACTTTTATCACAATTACACTCATTGATCACTAAGCCTTGCTCCCCTGATACTCCACTGACATGAAGAGATGCTAAGACTCTTCAGGTCTAGCTTCTATCCCCACAGGAAGTAATGCTAGTGCCACTTCTGTAGGAGATAAAAAGAATTCTAGGTTGCCCAGAAGCTTCAAGTCCTTGGGTCTCTAGGGGGCAAGCAGAGAAAGGCTGTTTCTAGGACAGCTGGGATATAAAGGAAGAAGGGCACCTGGGCTTCTCAAGGTATCCTAGTGCCCCAGGGTGGGTCTAGCTGAGAGGCCAGCCTAGAAGCCTCTCCCGTCTGCACCTATGACAGCCTTGGAACCTTGAACAAGTCCCTGCTGCTTCCTGGACTCCACCCTCCATCATTGAAAACATGAGATGACTGTCCATATAAAGAAAGAGTCCAGGCCATAATAGAGACCCTAGAACATACCATATGCCCTTGCAGGAAGAGAGACCTCATTTGAGAAGCTCCCTTTGGCTGGTCACTTCAAACAAGCCAGAAAAGAGTGAGGTTTGCCTAAATTAGCCTCGGGTTGGCAGGGACTATAGCACATGAGCAGGAGAAGTCCCCCAGGTCTGTTTGTGGGGTCTGATGTGTGTTAAGGATGGCAGACCCACAAAGGGACACTTCCCAGGGACAACTGATTTAATTTCTGCCCTTCTCAGGGACTGGCGTAGGTGCTCTGCCCCTGCAGGGCCACACCAGTCTCTGCCAGGCACACAGGACTTTGGGTTTACCTAGGAAGGTACTAAGGGTGAGGGTTGGGGCTGAGCCAGGAAAGAGCTGGGGCGGGGGAGGGGGACAGCTTGAGTCAAAAAACGCTGACGCCGAAGACAATGAGCTCTCCAAGGCTGAAGCAACTCATTTGGTCCCGGCCACGCTTTATTAAATTCTCATAAACCTGTCAGGGGGGACAGGCTCGCTTCAGTTTACCTCATTAGCCCGACACAATGACGGTGGGGGGGGTGGGGAGGGGTGGCGAGGGGAGGCCAGTGCTCGGTGCTGAGAACGAGCCAGCCGGGAGGATAATTGAATTAAGTGGTTTTTGTTAATGGTTTTTAAGACTCCGAAGTGTAAATAACATTTAGGGGCTTTCTTTTAATGGGACTGAGGTTTTAGAGACCCAGGGAGCTTAAAGGAGGGCCAAGTCTGGTCCCTGCCCTTCTCCCCCAAGCCAGAGGAGTGGCCCCTGGATATGTTGAAGTTAGCCTGGGAAGGGTGCAAGGACATACAGAGCCAAAGGTGAGACCACTTCCTGGTGGGTCTTTGAACAGAGACACAAAAAGAAGATGACCAGCAAAAGAGACCATAAATGCAGGGGGCTGGACGTGATGACCTACTTAGCCCTGGAATGTCACTATTGGAAGAACTGGCCAGGGGTATCTCTGGGATGTTACTGACACATGGTCTGTGAGTGTTTGACCTCAAGGGTCAATGTTCACTCCCAGTGAGACTCACTGGGAGTAGAGGATTCTGGCTTTATTGCCTGGGAGGTAGTGAGTTCCCCAGTGCAAGGTGTGTGGGAAGCATGGGATGCCAGCCTTTGAGTAAGGCAAGGGAGGACTTCAGACTTTTTGAAGGAATGTGGACTGAACTGAGCTATAAGAGGTGCCCACAGAGCCAATGAGGCAGCAGCGTAGTGTGGAAAGGGGTTTGCCCTGCAGCCTGACAGCATGAGTTTGATCCCCAAAGCCTACAAGATGGAAAGTCTCTCACAAACTGTCCTTTAGCCTCCACATGTGCACTGCGGCATGCATGCGCACACACGCACGTGCGCACACACACACTAAATACATTAAAATGTATTAAAAGAGGACCCTACATATGGGGTCACTGGTTTGCTGGTGATAGCAGCAGTTAGAGGAAGCGGGGTGCCAGAGAACAGGGACATGGACAGAAATTGCTTTAGAAATCTATTCCCTGATCTTCTCTGGCCTTCCTTACTCAGGAAGCTTCATCCTTCCCACAAACAAACAGGACCAAATCTAGGAGTTGGCTAAGCTAAAAGCAAAGAAGGACTCTGGGCTAGGTCCCCAGGGGCTGGAGGCAAGGTGGGGCAGAACTGTCCCTGAGCCAGCCTGCAAAGGGTTAAGGCGCTAATCGCCCTGCGTGTGACAAAGGGAAGTGGGTTTTTTGATCCAGAAAGGATCAGTCCATGGGATGCCCCATCAGGCCCTTCAGCGTGAAATTACACCCCAGCAGGGGGTACTCCCCTCCCCCTACATACACTGCCCGCATGGGCCTGGCACAGGATTAAGGCCTGGAGTCATCAGCTTAATAGATCCTGTCTCCTTCATTCTTTCTGCCCCTGAAGCTTCCATCCTGCCTGCAGGCCTGGACCAGCCTCTCTCCCCAAGGTCTGTTTACCTGGCTGGAGATCTGTCTGTTCATCTCTAACTGTGGGTCTGATCATTCTGCTGTTCTCTTGAGCTAAGCCCTGACTCTACACACTGTTTTAATATTTTTATAGACTTGTGTTCCCTCTGAGACAAGGTCTCACTATGTAGCCCAGGCTGAATTCAAACTCAGTCCTCACGCCTCCATCTCCTGAGTCCTTATAACCTTCAATCAGCAACCCAAATGTATATATTTCATTGCTCATCCGCTTGCTGTCTGAATCCTCTTTAGTACAAAAGCATATTAGTATCAGGGACTCCATCCTGCTTACTGCTGACTTACCAGCACATGGCAGGCATCTGGCCAGTAGAGGAATGATGCTACCTACTAGTTCACTGAGCCCCCCCCCCCCCCCCCATTACCTTGCAGGCTGATGTGTCATCCCTACACACTAAATGCTGATGTTTGGAACTGAACATAAGGCCATGTTGTCAGAAAGAGATGGAGACTGTAGTGTGACTTCTGTCCTAGGCCCCATTACTTAAGAACACCGTTACTGAAGCAGGCTAGAGAAGGGACAGACAGACTCATTTGTCCTCAAGTGACATCCTTTGAGACTTCTTTGACCTGCTTTATCAAGTCACTGCTGGACCTTTGCCACATATCTTCCTCTAAGCTCCATTTATATCCACAGCTAAAATCATCCAGCATGGGTAGAGATCCTGAACAGAACAGTGAAGAAATTTGGGGGTGATTATTGTACAGAGAAAAAAAGGATTCAGCAAGACACTTGGAAACTAAGCCAGTCTGAGGCATGTGGAGATCATTCTGTCCAGCCTGCACCCAAGAACCAGAAGCCCAGAAAAAGTCAGGACCTGCCCAAGGCCATATTGCAAAGTCAGGACAAGGCTAGACAAAAACCAGGTTCACCACGGTCCTGGACATTGTTCCTCACATGGATATTCCAATTTAGTTCAACAAGTTTGGTATTGGTGGGACACCAACGGTGAACCAGGACCTGTACCAAGTCAAGTCCTGATCATTGATTTCACCTGGATAAGTAGCCAAGAAGGGCAGGAGAAGGAAGGGACACCACCCCCCACCTATGGGCAGTGTTTCTTGGAGTGGGTGATCCAAAGACTCAATATGTTTGCTTCAGCAGAACCAAAGATACATGGGAAAGGATGAACTGAGCATCCGAGACACCATCTGGTACAGTTTCGTGGCATGTCCCAAAACAGTGTGCATAGACACATTCTACATGGTCCTTGAACTGGACCAAGTCAAGCCCAATAAGAAAACTACTGTGTGTAGGTTTCAGCTTAGTGTAAAGAACTTCCCTAAAGCAGAATGTCTAGGAAGGTGGAAGGTAGTGATTGTTAGCATTACTTCTAGGCTCTGTCCAAGAGTTACCTAGCAACAGCCAGGTAGGAGCCTGGCTTGCTATAAAAGAACTGTTTGTTCTCTGTCTCTGTCTCTGTCTCTGTCTCTGTCTCTGTCTCTGTCTCATCTTCTCTCTCTCTCTCTCTCTCTCTCTCTCTCTCTCTCTCTCTCTCTCTGTTTCACCCCCTCTCCATGTGCTCCCTTCTTTCTCTTTCCTCTCTCTTTCTATCCTTATTTGTCTCTTCTCTTTCTCTGCCTCTACTCCTTTCTTAGCTCCCCCTTCTCATACCCCAAATAAACTTCATTTTATACTAGACCTGTCTGTCATATAGCTGGTATCTCAGGAGGGGTGTCTCAGCATGGGCCTGCGGAGGCACCCCTTCCCCTCACACCATTCGGCCGCATTGCAAAACCTATCAGTGATCCCCGTCTCCTTCTGATCGTGGTTAGGCATGGAGTATTGGTGACTCTTGCCCTAGATTAGGGTTGAAGAGAGCCCTGAAGATGTCTGTTCTGAGGACCTGATTTAGGATTTCCCAGTCTATCGACAGACCTGACCCTCCCTCCAGCAGGCAACCCAGACCCATCTGTCCACCCTCTGGTGGCCGATGTGAGGGAAAGAAAGATAAGGGCCAGGCCAAGCCACTGCATGGACAGTTCCAGCCACTCCTAAGTCCTGCCTACATATCTCCAGTTTCCAGCCAACCCCAGTCTGAAGGACTTAAGTCAGGGACTCAAAGCTGTTCAAGTCAAAGTCAGACTTACAACACACATGAAGCCTTTGCCAACAGCCTCCACTACTGGAGCCAGGCTAGGGTCTTCGGCTGCACAGTCTTTCTCTAGATGGCTCGTCAAAGGAGGGCTGAAGGTAAAGGTAAATGAGATGAGCCATTTAGTCTTTGAAGGCCCAGGGTTGAGGCCTTGCCCCTTCTAAAAGAGTAGAACCCCTCCTCCATCTCCCCCATTGTCATTCGTGCACCTCTGCTAACCTGGATTTTTTTTTCTAAAGCACTGTGGCTTGCTTCCAGTACTCCCCTTAGGTAAGAAAGTTTGCCCCCTTTCCCTCCTGGCTGCCCAGCACATGCTGCAAGGGGGACCAGGGATGATCAGGGTGGCCCGAAAAGGACCCAAACTTCCAGGTCTATCAGCCCATTCAGGTAGTGACAGCAACAATAAGCAGCTTTGTGCACACACGCTCAGGATCACATGCACCCACCCACACGCCCCACACGAGCTCTTTCCATGAACAGTTCTTCAGCTTGCTTGCCAAGATAAAGGAGCCACTGGGCGGTCAGCCCCCGGGAGGAAATGCGGCTCCTGTGGCCTTTGTTGTTCCAGACTTGTCTTGGAAGGGATCCCGGGCTGAGGTGGCAGTTTCCCTGCAGCTGAAGGCAGGGTAGAGGGCTGCACAAGTTCCCTGCCCTGGAAGTGGGGGTGGGGGTGGGGGAGGAAACCCAGAGTAAGGCTTAGAGTCATTAGTGCTGGCAGGCAGCTTAATCCTTCATTTCCATGCTCAGCTCTCTGGGTTCTCACAAACCAGGGGGGGTGAGTGGAGAACTCCCCTTCTTATAAGCCATGAAACAAATTCACAGAAACCTGGCAGCTTCTTTTTTGGTGGATTTTTATTTTAGTTTATGAGTGGGTGCTTCTCCTCCATATATGTTTGTGCACCACGTGTGTGCC